>NC_071581.1:0-72500 GCF_024509145.1 Vidua macroura
AGAGAGGGGGACTGCTTGGTGACACTGGCACAGGAGGCACTACAGGGACTACAGGCCCTGGAAAAATCTCCAACAAGATTTCAAAGTTAAAAGGGCAGTGGGACAGCAAGTGTCCCTCCAGGGGAGGCCATGGGGGAGGCAGCTGCAGCGTGGGTACAAGCTCTGAAGTCTAGAGCCAAGAGGATCATCTCCATGTCCTGTTCAGCTGAGGAGTTTGCCTTAAGCACCATGGCCCACCAGGATGCGTTCCTCCTGCTTGCCCCTCTCCCTGCAGCCCTGGGATGCAGCTGACATACCTGTCCGGGGTGGCCCATGGAGGATGACAACAATCCCTCTGTGCTGCTGCGCTTCACGCCTCTCTGAAGACGGGTCAATGCCCAGGTGGCGCATGACAGCCCGAGAGATGGGACTGCCAGTCACTTTCAGCATGGACTCAGGACAGAATGTGAGAGTCCTGCGATGTGCTGCAGTGCAAACCAGGGGGAAAAGTCAGCCTCCTGCCGACATTTGATCCTCACCATCCTCCCCATCTCCTCAGATCCCAGGAAAGGAGACTTGGTGAAAGCAAGATGAGCTTGTTCTTTTGTTGCTAGGAAGGTGCAAATATAAAAGAGCCAGTGATATTAGACCTAGTCCTGCTGGCTGAGGAACTGCTCCAGTCCTAGTCTTTGTGGCTAAGGGACACAAGGGAATATCCTGATTATTTCCCCAGTCTATAGCAGGCAGATAGGAGCTTGCTTTGTCTACACTCAGGGTTGGTAGAGGATGCCACAGCCCTTCAGCCAAGAGTTCCTCCACCAAGCTGGGGAACAGGCAGCTGCTAAAAGCATGGGCTTGCCCTGGAGAGCAAGGTGACAGAGAGTTCAGGGTGTATGGGCTGGAGTCCCAGCTGTGACCACAGTCAAAACAGACACCGCCAAACCCTCACTGTTTTTCTGACCTGGTGCTGCCTTGCCCTTGGCCTTGGCCTCAGCCTCAGCCCTGGCCTTGGCCTCTGCCATGGCCTTCAGCTCTGCCTGTTGAGCCTTCGGCCTCCTCTGTGCTTCATGGTCCTCCAGCACCTCTGGGGGCAGCGTCTCACCCACGGCACGTGGAGGCATAAAAAACCACTTTTGATACTCGGACCCCACTGCCATCCGCAGGATCTGTGTGTGTAGGGAAGAGAAGCCATATGCAAGATTCCTTTTCTTGCCTTTCATCACACAGACTCAACAAACCCATTTTCTGTCTCCTCCCTTCCTCCCAACAACATGAACTCTTTAGTTTAGGTCCTCCCACAGCATGTCAGCAGAGTTGGCTTTGCCCTGGGATTGCCTCCATCTCCCTGGCACAAGCCTGGGAATGCTGCAGTGCTGTGAAGCTTGGGCAGCATGCACGTGGGGACCAGATCTGCCTTCTCACCTTCTCCTCCTCAAGGTACTGCTCATCAAAATCCAGGGAGTAAAACTCAATGGGGAAGTTGCATGGGTTCTTCACCACCACTGTGGCCTCCAGCCCATCACTGTCCACCAGCATCCATCCCATCTTTAGTGCTGGGGGGCTGAACTCCAACCGTGGCTCCAGACCTTCTCCTGAGAGGTGCAGCTTTAAGTGACTGCTGCTCCCACAAATGTTAAGCTCCAGCTCATTCCTGTAAGAGCTCTGAAAAGAGGAAAGTGCAGAAAACACATCCATGAAGTCCCACGTGACAGGACCCCAAATACCACAATGCTTGCCCCAAGGTCAGGGTGTTATCAGTCCCTCCAAGGTGAATGGAAACCAGATATTTACTTCTGCTAGGGACTACAGCATCTGTAGTAGTCTGGGTCTGAGTAACTGGGATGAATCCTGGTGTGCACTGTAACTGGGTATTTGGTAGCAGATGGATGTACGACGGACTGTCAGGTGTTTTCACCTGGTCACGCAGGAGTGCAACGCTCATGGGAAGGGCCCTCGGGGTTACAGTGTCCAGACACAGTCCTGGCACTGCTGCATCAGGCAAACACCAGCTCCAGGAGAGAGGCAAATGAGCTCTCGCTGGCTAGAAATAAGGCTCATCTTCTCTGCTTAGTGCTCGGCTCTGGTCAAAGCCAGACAGAAGATGGTTACATCTCTTGAGCAATTAAAAGATCCCTGGGACTGTTTGTGGGCACAGAAGCACTTGTGTCCATGCTGGTACACACTGCCAGTTTCCGAGACCCAGCGGTCACAGGTAAACTACTTTTGGGAATGCTCCATCCTTTAAGTTGAATCTCCAGCTGCATGGCAATGTGCAGGCAGGCCAGAGCCCCAGGGACTGCTGGCAGCACACCACTATAGGAGACTGTCCTGCCATGCCCAGGAAGGTGTGTGGTGGCTGTTTTGTCTGTCAGTCCTGCAGCAGGATGAGCCCAGACTGGCCATTCCAGGATTATCCTCTGTGAGTGGGCAGCTGCTCTGCACCGAGTGTTGCAGCTGCAAACACAGCCAGGCAAGGGGGAGGCTGAGGGGAGCTGGACACATCCCCCCCATGTGCTGAGGGGCAGCCTCAGAGCCCTGGTGCTCTCTGTACAAGCTCCCTGCGGGCATTTCAAGCACATCTCATGGGAGTGCTCTGTGTGCTGAACTGAGCCACGCAGAGTACGGGGCTTGCAGAAAGCTCCCTGTGAAGGCAGAGCTCATACCACCTCTGCACCTCTGCACCACACTCTCAGGCCCTCATTTCCAGATAGCCAGACAGGCTTCCTGGGCTGACACCTGCCAATCTCACCTCCGCCTCGGGTGTAAACTGGATTTGCAAGTTCTGCCACTTTCCTGCACCAAGGGTTCCTTTGGAGGGCGTCACTTCAAAGGGACAGGGCTCATCCTCCAGCGCCTGCCGCTTCTGACGTACTGTCATGTATTTGAGGTGATTGTTCTGGGCACAGAAACCAATTGTGTGAGGTCTCCTCGTGCTCTGAGACACTGCTACGGTGCTGAGAGCACCCACAGCCAAACCAAGTGTGGCCCCAAAGCCCAGAGCTGGAGGGAAGCCCTGTAGACAGGGCAAGCAGATAGGGAACTACTGTTGTCAGAGGAGGAGGAATGGGTGAAGATGGCAGAAAAGCAAAGCATCAGCTAATGGAACAGGTCCAGGCAAACCAGCCTTGATCCAGACCCTCATAAGCTTCCTCAAACACGCTGTAGACCCAAGTGCTCAGGCAGCCACAGGACCAGAAAGGGCAAGAGTCACAAAGAAAACCCAACCAAGAAGTTACGTGTTCAACATCGCCTGTGCTTTACCTTCGGAACACGCTCGATGGACCATTTGCAGGCTACTCGGAACCAGTTGTAGAGTCGGATGGTCTCGACCTGGCACTGCCCAACAAGGATGTCAGAGAAGTGCAGTCTCTTCTTGGAGAGGTCGAGCGACATTTCAGACACAGTGGCACGGAGGCGGATGTTATACGTGGGGCCTTTTGTCACCTGGAGAAGGACAGAGAATTCAGTGGAGGGTGCAGGTGACATCTGCTGCTGTGCCCAGCCTGCTGCCTGTCCCAAGAGTTGTGGTACCTTTATGGGCAGCAGCACATCCACGTCACCCTGTGGCTGGTGGGCACTTTCAAAGCGCACTTCAAACGCCACGGTGTGGTTGGGGGGCAGGTCCTCCATCTTGTTCAGGTCCACACTGAAACCTTGAACAGATGAACACAAAGCAGCTGAGATAGACACGAAACACAAAATGTGCATAAGCACGTTAAAGCCTTACAGGTGTCCTGGCTGAGAGGTCTGGGGAAAGCCCCACGCCGTGCTGTGACCTGGACAAAAACTTAAGAGTGCTCCTGAACACCCCTCAGACACAGTGAGCACAGTGTGATGGAAGCGCAGCCTTGCCTCAAGGCCTCTTATGGAAGCCTCTTTTGATCCACCTGAGGATCTCACAGGCTGTTTCCTCAATAAAGGCTGAATACAGGAGCTGTGACAGTGTGAACTCCAAACAAAGCACTTCCAAAACACAGCAGACCCCACTGGTTGGCAAAACAAGCCCACAGAGTGCCCAAAGAAACTTGATGCTCGTGGGAGCCAAGGGCAGAAGATGCTGAGAGGTGACCAGGGTGATGAGCCCATCTGGCCCCTGCACAGAAGCATTAGGGCAGTCACAGGCAGACCAGGTCCCTGGGCATGGCTGGCCAGGAGAGTTCTGCCTCTAAAGCTCCCAGCAGGGGCACTGAGAAGAAAAAGCTCAGAAACCTCCCCAGGTTCAGTGGCTTCAGCTAATCTGTCTGAGACACCGCCTTCAAGGCCACAGGAAGTGTCTCCAGCACTGCTTACCTGTGTCCCGCAGGACAGACACATTGACCTGGAAGGACACATAGATCTGCCCAGGGTTGGTGATCTTCAGAGTGTGTGTCTCAGTGTAACCCTTCAGGACAGGGCCCATGTCCAGGACATACTCGAGCAGGTTAACTCTGCAAGGAGGAGTAAGGACAGTCCTTAAACCACAGTCCTTAAGCATGGCTACATGTCCAAGTGGACAGAGGATACAAATGCAGTGACAATTTCTTTATTCACTGCTGTAAAATCTCAGCTCAAGCCCATGAAACCCATGGCCTGACCACCTGGCAATGACTTTGGGAAGTCAGGAGGAGTGCAGGTCCTAGGTTTTATCAGCTACTGATGGTACCAGAAAATACAATTAGTTTAAAATGGACATTGGCCACAGCTCCTCTGCCATGAAAAGCCAGTATGAGTCCACTGGGCCTCCACTGGTCTCAGTGGAACTGCCTAGCCTGGTGTACAGCCTGAGCGTGAAATTGCTCTGGGGTCTAGGAATAAGGTTTGCCTGCACAGGAAATCTTCATTGCTCTGCAACCAGATCACATGATCTGTTCTGCAGAGCATCTTCTTCCTGAATTGAAGCCTCCCGTGCTTGTGCTGCATCATGATGGTGCAAAGGGAGGGACCAAGTCACCTAGATAAGCCCTGCCACCCCACCAGGATTCAAACCATCTGATTTTGGGTTTCAAAGGGGTTTCTGACATGTGCAGTTCCCTTCTCCTTTTGTTTAGTGTGTTCTGTTAGTTGGAACCAAGACATCAGCTGGGAGTTGTCTCTTTCAGAGCTAGTCAGCAGGAACAGAATTTATGCTGTCTGGAAGGGCTTGAAGGTCTGCACTGGCTCCCCCAGCTCCAGGGACAGAGCCCCACAGCTGTGGGGAGCTGAGCAGTTCAAAGCTCAGCGTGGTGCTGGGGAAGGGAGGACACTCTGCCGCTCCCATGTAGCGTGTCACAGCCGCCGGGACCAGACCCTTTCTGCAGTCCAGGCTATTCCCAGCTCTGCAGACACAAGGAGCTCTCAGGAGAAGGGGGCATGGCTGGGTGCTCCCCACGGGGCACCTGGAGATGGGGCTGGAAGGCCCTACTCACTTGACAAGACGCTGGCACAGCTCCTTCTCAGGGAACCTGCTCTTCAGGGCATGGGATGGGAGCTTTTTCTGCAGCTCCAGAGAAGGCTTCTTTATCAGCATCCTCATCATCTCTATCTGCAGCTGAGTGTTTGACTGAGGAAAGGGAAGACAGTGGTGGGTTAGCAAAGGTCCTTCCCAAGGCCCAGCTTGCACCTGAGAAAGGATCCCACCCTGCTCTCGTTGAGAGGGGGTGTGGGGTCCTCCCGTCTGGCTGCTCAGTGTCTGTGACACCTCCTGCTCTCTTTAGGCAGGACTTCATCTCCAGGGAAGTAACTCCAGCATCTTTGCCTGCCCAGACACTGTTAGCAAAGCTGATCTGGCCAGGCAGACAGACCAGCCAGGAACCTTCCAGAGCTCCAGATACTTGCCTGCCCCCAGCCAGTACCGAGGCAGCTTGGACAAAAACTGTCTGGAAAGGGAACCAGAAGAAGCTGGTGCCTCTTGGAGATGAGCACTGCCAGCACAGCCCCAGGGCACAATCAGGCAGCCGCTGTTTGGGTCTGTAAATCTGGCAGGGCTTGGGTTGGGACCAACAAACTCCCCAGCAATGACATGCATCTCCTTGAAAGCACCATCAACTCCATCCCTGGAGCATGGCTTTCAGGACCTCTCCCTAGGGTAGCCAGGAAGCTGGTGCAGCCCCAGAAGAGACCATGAGCAGAGTGGCAGCCCTAGGGGCAATGCTGGAGTGACACAGCTTGTCACCGACAGGTTGTCGGTGGGCAGGGAGGTCCCAGGTGCCATCAGGGCACCGGGGAGCTGCTGTGGGCTACCAGGGGCTCAGGTGATATGGGGAGGGTGGCATGTGCTAAACGGGGCTGCAGCTGTTCTTACTACAATGCCAGAACGAGGGATGTGGGGCTTCAGGCCCTGAGTCTTCGGATCCCGAGTCTTCGAGGTCTGACTCTTAGTGATCTCATCTTTTTCATTTCCTGAAGGAAGAAAACATCCACAAAGAGAAGTGTGAGCAAAGTGCCAGTCCCATTTAAGCTGGGAAGTCCCCGCCTCCCAACACTGGTTTCTTCCAGAAAGAAATCCCTCAAGCCATCTATGGAAACTGGATGCTGCTGTTCCTCTCTGAATCTCATCCCCTGCAATGTCACACAAATCCAACCCTGCCAGAAGCCCTGCCAGCCTCTCTTACAGCTTTCCCAAGCCTTTCAGTCTAGCCATCATCCTTCAGGACCCTGCCAGATGTGCTGGCAAGCTCTGCAGGATGGTTCCTGGGACAAAGCCCACATGGGATCCTCTGCTCAGGACTCATGAAGCAACCAGAGGGCTTGACTTGGTCTGGGAGTCCTGCAACCCTCCAGGCTCGGTGGAGGTTGGCATGAGCTGCCCTATGGGCATATGGTAGGGAACAAAACCAGAGGGGCCCTTTCTGGGGGCAGACAGGCTGTGCTCACCTTTGATGTTCCAGGGCAGGTTCACACTGATCATGGGAAAGGACGCTTCTCCTTTCAGGCAGATATTTTCTGGGTCCAGGTCACCCACTTTAAGCTGGTAAGTCCTGCTGAAGGCTCCTGGTAATCCCGGCATGTAAGAGAATTTCAGCACTTGCTTCTCGCCATGTGCAATGGAGCCCTGCAGGGACAGGAGAAGAGGGAGGGAATGCACCAGTGTTTGATGGGGGATGGCTCAGGGGACAGACAGGCTGAGGAGACAGGTTCTCATCTAGAAGAAACCATCAGACCACTTCACCTTTGTGATAAACATATTACAGTGTTGGCTTTCACAATTGTTAAATACCGTGTGTTCTATAATGCTGACTTTTGTAAAAGAAGTTTTACTAAAGTTGAGAGTTCTTTTAATGAGAACGTTGTGTTGTGATACCAGTGTTGGTGAAGAGTTGATGTAGTATTAACATTTAACCAATGAAGGAATGGAAACTTGTTGAATGTGTTGAAAAGTTACAAATGAAAAGTTACATCACTAGGACAACTGCACATGCTCCATCTGCCGAGCAGGACCCGACAGAGCACCCCAGCGTTCTAGCAGTAACACTCTATCCCTGTCCTCTCTGTTTATTCTCTCCGTTTCTCATTTTCTCTCTCTGCTCCCTCTTCTATCCCCCTCTGGTCGGGACCATGCCCTTTCTTTATCAATGAACAGTTTTCAGATACAATACTTGCTGCGTTTGTGCCTTATTTTCGTCCGAGAAATCTATCAAAAAGAATTCTCCTCTACTCCCCTTACAGCGGGACAGGACAGTGACCACCAGCACACTTGTGCCTCCCGCCCGTGTCTGCCTCTGACAGCAGAGCCACCCACCAGGCAAGGCCATGGGGGAGTCGATCAGGAGGGCCCTTGTTTGACCTGCTCTGACCCCAGCAGAAATTGCTTACAGCCCTGTCTCTGTCCGAGCTGGGTTTGGGGTTTTCCCCTCTGACTTTTTTCCCCCTTTCCACCCCACCCCCTCTTTTTTCCCTTTAACTCTCCTGGGCCACCTGGCACAGGGCTGGGGTCAGTCCCTTGTGCTACTTACAGTGGTGGGCTTGACCAGAAACACGCCAGGCAGACGCTGGTCGGCAGTGCTAGGCTTTAGCACCCAGTTGAATTCAGGCTTGCCAGTGTTTGCCAGGGTGACTGTGCGGTGATGAATTTCATTAAACATCTGGAGAGAAGGCACAGGAGCAGGAAGTTACAGACCCAGGCCTGCTGCTGGGAATCTCCTTCCTCTCTCCTGGGCTTGGAAGCAGACACATCATGGGAGCAGGGACAGAGAAATGAGCACTTGGGAACCTGGGGAACCCCCAGGCACAGGGCACCTGCAGAGGACCAGGGAGCTCTGGCAGCACACAGAGGTCTGGTAACAACCATGGGAGGGCCAGCAATAAATGAACCAGGGGACACAGGCCCTCTGCACTCTGAGGGGTCACCAACAGCCAGGAGAAACAGAGACAGCACCGAGGCATTCCAGAAGAAAAGGCATGCAAGTATTGGCAAGCAACATACATGCAACAAGGGACTCACACAGGGCAACACAGGGCCAGCAGCTGGGAATATCTGTGGGCTTTTGTCGCCCTGATTTTCAAGAGTTTTCTAAAGCCTTCTGAGTTTACATTCTTGTAGAGAACTTTCCCACACAACTTTCTGTAAACAACCTATTGTTTTGCATTCTTTCATAGAGGCGGAGAAATTTGATGTACAGGTAGGTTGTCCAGTGTCCTTGGAGAGGTGGCACGTTCACCCTCCAATCCACTGGCACCTTTTGAGAACTATAAAAGATTGGAGTCAGAGAAAATAAATTAGTCTCTTCATCGTGACCAAAGCTGTGGTGCGTCGTTTTTCCTTGTGTCATCTGGTGACAGGCTTTCAGCTGGACAAGAGTGAACTGGGGATTATTCTGGGACAGTCTCTCCAAATCTAGTGACTGGAAGCCCAACTTCTTCCCTTGACTGTTGTGTGGATTAAGCAAGAGCTTTAGACAAGAGCATTTCCTTGGAGGTCAGGCTTTAGGCATGGATGAGCAGAGGGACGTCTCAGGGACACACCCCTCAGAGCACCCCCACTGGGACCCTGCCTGCCCCAGGAGGCAGTCTTAGGTACCCTGAAAAAGAGGCACTCCCAGCATTTTGGAGAGGCTTGGAGATGGCCATTTTAAACCAGCTTGGATGCCAGATGTGTCCCTCAAAGGTTGTACTTCCAAGCCCCAGAGCCAACAAAGGGGCTGGGAAGGGAAGGGAGCCCTGGACCAAGGTGGGCAGGAACCTGCTGGCCGTGGTCCCAAGGAAGGAGCTGTGCCAGGGGACGTGTGTGGTACCTGAGAGCCACAGTCGATCTCCCGGGAGCTCAGGGAGTAGCTGACACGTGAGGCCTCTCCGGTCACCACCACCTCGTAGGTGGGGCCTCCCTCCACGTGGCACAGCGCCGTGACATTGCAGATGGTGTTGAGGTGGCCAAAGAAGGTGAAGGAGACCTGCTGGCTCTCTCCCGGCTGCAGCACACCTGACACTGGCACGATACTGAAAGCCTGGAGGACAGGAGAGATTGAGGTGTTAAGCACGGAAATGGATGCAGAAGAGCATCTTGGAGCAAAGTGTAGCTGTACCTGGAGGGGCCTATTCCCCAAACACAGCCAGAATCACCCTGATCTCATCCCGCATCCATGCCACTGACCAGTGGAGGGACCATGGGGAAAATCTTCTCCCATACTCACAGATCAACACATTAATTAATACATTACATTACAGTGAACTGGGATGTCTCCTGGCAGTAGAAATTCTCTCTGATGCACAACTTGCCTTTAAAAAGCATTTCTTAACTGCTTTTAGAAAGCAGTTAAAAAATAGGAGGAGACTCAGAACGAGAGCTCTTGGAGCTGAGCGAAGGCCCAGCTCATCTGACTCCTGAGGCTCTTCCCCTCTCTCTCTGATTTAAATGCTGCTTTCTCAAGGTGCTACAGCAAAAGCTCCTGCAAAAATTTCCTATGGACCACCTGATGAGTTCCAGGGGGAGCAATGCCCTCCGCAGGTGCTGCACAGCATCCTTGGGCAGCCCTACAACATGTCCTGCACTGCCTCTCCAGCAACCAGTGGCTCCAGCAGCACTTTGTGATGGGCCTGGAGGGACGTGAGGCCCCTCTGTGGCCAATGCTGAGGGCCACCAGTGGGACTGGGAGCTACAGCCCTGCTTGCCACACTGACAATGGGCAAGTGAGACAGATTCCCTCTTACCTTCTCCACTTCGAGGGGAGTGTGTGGCATGTCCACGGAGTGCCTGAATCCCACCAACTCTCGTGGGAAGCGAGGGGGTTCAGGCACTTGTATTTGCACCTGAAAAACAAGCCATTTTCTATGCTGGGAGGAAGAGACAGCCACTTTGCAAAGTCTCAGGTTATAAGACAGCTTCAGGGCCACCAGTGCAATACCAGCTCTCGGGTGAAAGCAGACACCTGGAAACAGGTAGTCTGGCTGGGCTGGGAAGAGGGTACATGGAGATCAGGACTCATCACAGCTTGCTCTGGCAAGGAAGCCGGAGGTCTTACCATGATGCTGCAGCTAAAAGCCTCATCTTACATTGTGAAGGAAACAAGGCAAAAATCCCACACTCAACACAGGCCCGTAGGATCTGAGCGAGCTTCTCCAAGGAAAACTCTCCTGTTTCTCCCTCCCACTCACCCCATGTCCAGCCACTGGCCCTGCTGCCCAGCCCACTGTCAGGGCACAGGACAGCAGGGCAGCAAAAAGGGAGGTCAGCACGAGCATGGCTTCTTGGTGGCAGGCTGGGGAGGCAACACAAGCAGTAGGTGTACAAGAAAATCTACCTCTGTTCCTAAAGATTGGTTAAAATCCTGCAATTCTTTCAGGGTTCTGGCTGCCTCCTCCCTTCCAATCTTGAACTGTCTCCATTGAGATGACAGGCAACCCAAATAGGTTCTCTTCCCCTTTGGTGGTTGGGGTTTGAATTTAGGTGGGTAAGGCTCATATCTGGAAAACAACATAACTATGAACAGGGACCTGCAGAGGGAGGGAGGGACACCTGCACGAGCAGCTCCTGCTCAGGATGCAGCCCCTGGGTGGGTGCTGGCACGTTGACCTGACAAACGGTTCGATCCAGCCCATCCCAATCCAGGCTGGAGCAGGTCTGTTCTAAGGGCAGCCCAGGGATGACACTGAGGGAGCAGCAGTGCAGCAGCTGCAACTGATTGCATTGAGCAACTAGAGAGGACAGGGATTAACACCTTGTGGGGATGCAAAAAGCACAGTGAGAGAGGAAAAGACAGAGAAGGCAAGAAAAAAGGTGAGATTTGAGGCACCAAGGGGCAGACCCAGCCAGTGACGAGCCAGCACAACCCCCCCAGTGCCCAATGCCAGAAACTCTGCAGCTCCACCAGGTATTTATCAGGAATGTTTCCCTGACACTGCTGGGGGGTTGGCTGACATTTTCCAACACTCCCAGGGGACTCAGGTCACATTCCCCATTTTAAATTGAAGCAGGTGCTCAGGGTAACTCTGCTTGTGTTTCTAATGCCACGTGAGGGACACAGTCAAGCCGTGCCTGCCTGTCACCCTGCTGAGCTGCAAGTGCTCCCCACACAGTCAAACCCGACCTGGATGCTCCGTTCCCAGACAGGCATTCAGGGCCTGTAATGACCTGCTCCCCAAAGAATCACTGTCTTTTGCTATGTAGCCTGTTATCTAAGGCTGGGCTTCATTTCTGGATGAGGGGCTCTCTCATCATAGCCCCCGAGAGATCCCTAATCATCTAGCCCACTGTCTTTAGTTGAATGAATGGTTTGAGGCAACTTCCCAGGACCATGATGCCCAGACAATGACATTTTTCACTCTAAAGCAGAAACTCTCTGGGAGGCAGGGATAGGAGATGATGTGATGAGCAAGTCCTGCTGCCAAGCAGTTCAGAACCCATAAGGGACATGTTGCAGTGGGGAAAAGTCAAAATGAGTAACAAGTGTCACAAAAAAAGGGAGTGAAGAATCCAAGGTGTCCACTGAACACTGACCCCTGGGAATGAAATTGTCCTGGCACTAAAGGAGTTGTCTCAGCAAAGAAGGAAAGGGAAGGTAACAAGATGTTCAGCATCAGCCCAGGCACTAAGTGGCTCTTTCTCTGGTCTTGGACTTTCTGGGCATCCTGCAGCACAGTGCAAGGGAGGAAGGCAAGGAGCAGAGAGCAGCTCCTGCAGAGAGGACCCATCCCAAAGCAGAGGGGCCAGAAGGGCCTCCAGCAGCACTGTGGGAGCTGGGACTAGGAGCCCTTCATCAAGGTGGACACTGCCTCAGGCCACAGAGGTCAGAGAAAGCAGCTTTCACCCCAGCTTTCCTTCCCAGGGGAAACCCCTATGGGGGCTAGGCAGCACCAAACTGCTGGAAAACCTATTCCCTGAGCATCCAGCCTGACCACGGCTGGTCAGCGTTATTTGTCAGATCCTAGGCCAACAGCTTTGTTCTTTGCCAAGTACAATCAGGACACCAGCAAGAAGAGCTTCAGGGAGAGGACAAAGGTGCACATACCTCAACTTGTTCACCTGGCTGTCCGAATGGAATGACCAGTGGTACTCGACGGGAAGTGGGCTGCGGTTGGTGATCTTCAGAGAACGCACTTCTTCAGTGCCAGCCACGATGCAGCCAATCTCCAGGGTGCCGGGCTGGATTCGGAGACTTGGGAAGTGGACTTCTCCCCGAAGGGTGATACGCTCCACAAAAGGATGGCCCCTGACCATGTCTATCTTCAGAACCTTCTCTATTTTCCAGCTCTTAAAATCCAGTTTATAAGCTGGGTCAAATGCGATGTAGAGATGACAGGTCTCCCCTACACCCACTGTCACAGGCTGCAAGGACACAAACAGTAATTAATCACCTGTGGCATGATGTCCCAAGGTCTCGACAGCATGAAACAGCAAATGCTCAAAGTGTGACCCCAGCATGGGATTCTCAGTTCATAGTTCATTTCTTATCAGCAGGGGTCTGACTGCAGGCACCACAGTCTAGTCCAGGATTCCCTCAGGCCCACGTTTCTGTGCTCAGCCCCAATACAAGGGGGTGGCTGCTGGAGAGCTGGCATGCTTTCCAGGAGACACCTTTACTGCATGGCTTGCCCAGACCCAGTTGCCTGCTCCCTTCTCCCTGTGCCTTAAAGCCAGGATGGATCTTCTCAATTCACATAAGATTTTGATTCCTTCAGCAGCTCTGCTGATGCAGCTCAGGCCAGCCCACTGCTGATACTGCAGAATAAACTTCTTGACTCAAGGAGCTCCCAACAGAAAGGCACCACCACATCCCTCCTCTTCAGACCCCACTGCAGGAGTCCAGGGCTGCTCACCTGGCCGTCAGGGAGGGGCTTCTGGTCCTCATCACAGACCAGGAATGGCTGCTCCAAGTCCAGCATAAGGTCCAGTGGCAGCAGGCAGGTGTTTTTTAAAGCCAAAGGCTGGTACTGCAGCGTCAGGACATCACTGGGTTTCTATGGAAACAGGAGAGAAGGAAAAACAGCCTCAGCCAGCCACAGACCTCCTTCTGCTTCTGCTGCATCTCACATTTTTCAGCCCCAGAAGTGCATACATTTCTGTTTACCCTTTCTATTTGTTTCTACCCTTCCAGGAGGTTTTTCTTTATAGCAGATGCTTCTCATCTTTAGAAACCACAGCATCCTCTGGAGGACAGGGAAACACTCCCACGTACAGATGAGGGAACAGGCCCCTGAGAGGAGGTGGCTGCTTGAACAAAGATCTAAAGCAGAAAGTGAATCCAGACCATTTGCCTCCAGATTTGTCTCTCTATTGGGCAGAACAGCACTAGATGATCTTCACACGCACAGAGTCATTTCTCACAACCTTATTGGCTCTAGCAGCCTCAAAAAGCAGTTTGCCTGCAGCATGTGTCCTGCAGCCCTGCTACAGGGACAAGGTGTCTGTGGTCTCAAAGCTATGATCAGCCCAGGCTCTTCTTTCCTGTCTATGCATTGTGCTGGGCTTCCTGCATGGTTTAGAGAAACCAGAGACTTTGGGGAACTACTTCTGGATGTACTGATATCAAACAGGTGCTGTGCCGTAGTATGCAATAAATCAGTTTGTGTGTGTGGCATCGAGCAGAACCCAGGCAGAATCAGGGAGAGCTGAAAAGCTTCTAAATTACATCTGAACTGCCTGTTCCAGGGATTCTGTACTTCAGTGGAAGCCTGGCAACCAGAGGAGACACCTGAAACTACAGAAACCAAATCATGAACCATCTTCTCTTTTTCAGACAACTTGCAGGAGACAGAAAGATGATGCTGGAGTTGGGATCCAGAGACTAAAGGGCATCTGCTCTGCCTCAGTGTTATCAGCACTGCAGCTGCAGGATGTCTGGGGGTCCTTACAAGCAGCTGAGGCTTAGGAAACTGCACAGAGCTGTACCATATAGCTATACCACAAAGCATCCATGCCAACAGCAGAGAAGCCAAAGAGACACAGGAGATGATGGGTTTTTCCTTGTCAGCCTGAGGAATTCACAGGAATGTCCATTTCTCCCAGCTTCCCTACAGCATCAGTGTACAGACATCACCGGGCCTTGGAGGATCCTCAGAGCCTCCCTTTACAGTGAGCAGAGAAACTGGCATTTCTCTGGAAGTGCCACCATCTCCTTGGCAGTGCAGCTGTAACTGCAATTTTACTTTGGGGACGTTAAATACCAGTCTCATCTCTAAAAGCATCTTCACTCACTTTACAGAGTGTCTCAGGAAGGGTAAAGAGGGGCTTTAACACAAGCACACAGCCCCCTCAGCCATGCTCTTAAATGCCAGGATGCAATCCAGAGACTTACCTTCTCCACCCGGAAAGAGAATTGACTGGCTGATGCTTCTATAGAGGGGTGAATGAACTTGCAGGTAATGATTATTTCTATTATCTTCTCTTTGTGGCTGGGTATCTCAATGGCAGCTTCACAGAACACATAATCCTGCACCTCCTGCATGCAAGAGTCACTTGTCAGCAGTGGGTGGTGGCAGGGCACCCTGCAAATGCCCTGAATTGGCTCAGCACCCACCACCCACCACGGGCCCTATTCCTGCCACAGTTACAGTCACTGCCCCTTTTTCTTCCTGTGATGCAGCTTATTTATTCTGTGCTCAATTGCCTGTAACACTACACCCCAATAACCACAAAAGGCACTTGTGAGAAACTCCCTCCCTTCACATGGCTTTTGTTTTACTCCGTGCTTACCCCAGATAAAGCACTTGGCACTTGTTTCATTCACTTTCTTTTTGGGCTCCTAGTCTAAGTGTAACTTATTTCTCTACCCTTCTTTGCTGACTCAGCATGCAATACTGCTTGCCCCAAAAGAGCAGTATTTCCTTCCACCCCTACTTTGGGATCAGCACTGGGTTTTGGTAGCTGTGGAATCACAGTAAAGTCTTAGCTGGTCTGGTGGTGGCCAGCAGGGAAAGCAACTGGTGCTGCCACAGAAACGTGTGGTCTTAAACCAGTTTTGTGAAGGCCCCTCCTCATTTCCCCAGGCAAATGTCAAGGGATGTGGGACAAGCCCAGGGGAGGGGATCTGATGGTTCCCCAGGCTCAGCCCGTGGTGGGGACCTCACCTGCGAGATGTGGGAGAAGCCTCGCAGCACCATGTCCACAGACTCGCCTGGCTGCAGTGTCCCCGTCGGTAGCTCCACCTCAAACACGGGGGCGGCACGTTTGGGGCTCTGGGAAGCATCTTTGGGGCTGCTGAGGGCTGAGACACTCTGGTCCTTCCCCTTAGGTGGGCTGTAGCATTTCGCTTTCCACGAGAGCCAATGCACACGGTTGCCTCTATTTGTTAGCTTGAACTGACGAATACAGGGAAGGTGGCTAGAATAGAAGGCAGGATGGAAAATAGTATGGGAATCGCTATTTCCCTGGTCATCAGATTGCTCCCAGTGAGCAACCTGAGGTGTTAGTAGCTTGGAGACTGTCTTCATTTCCAGCTCTTAATGTGGACCAGAAATGGTGTCTGATGAGCTGCCCTTCTGATGTCATTATTGCAAAGAGAAATATGCTTATAATGGTAATGTAGCATTTTCCAGGCAAGGCTAACAGGACGTGGTGTTTTCCTCCAAAATGTTTGTTCTGGGGTGATTCATGCTGTTGCTGTATTTTGTATTAATCTGTGCCTGAAACTGTGACTGAATCTCTGAGACCCTGCACTTGGGGACCTTGTGTGTGGGGCTATGATTGCAGGCATGTCTAAAAGCTGGCTCAGAGGCAGTTTCTGGATGACCCCAGCAAGCTGGCAAAAATTGTCTGCCTGCTCCAGGAGAGGAAACCAGGGCAGCAGGGCCTCTCTCATTCGTAGCAGCCTTGGTTTTGCAGCACTGGTAGTCATTTGTAGAAACTTCATTTTGCAATTAGAAACTGTTTGGAAGCGAACTTTGCAAACTCTGCTGGCAACTCTGCCTCTGGAACTGCTCTGTGGGCTCCTGCCTTCAGGTGAGGGTTGTCACCCTCCTGTCTCTTTGTTCCCAGGGCCCCTGATTGCCTGGAAGGTGCCATTTGGAGGGGAAGGGGAAGGGGAAGGGGAAGGATGTGATGCCATCTTCCCTTGGTCCCTCAGCCACACGGAGGGACCGCCTCATCTGGGCACCATTTTGGGAACCTTTTGCTCCGGGGCAGCCTGTGAGATCATTACTTCATCAAGTGAGGACATCAATGTATTAGAACGAAAGACAATTCAGTGGCAATTTAGCAACTGGTTTCCCTGTCAGTGGCTTTTGAGAGTGTCTAACAACTCTCAACTGGCCATCACATGTTTCTAAAGGAACCTCTGCCTTCAAGGAAGGAGTCAGGGCTTTGAGCACTGAACAAGATCTTGCCTGACAGACTACAGCAAAACTGCTCCATGTTGAGACAGGAGGAGAGGTGGGAGTGGAGAGATCTCCTACCTGAATTGGTACCCCAAGTTGAGCTCTGGGGTTAATGGCTTGTCTGTGACAAATGTGGTGCCAGTGCCCAAAACCTCCAGCACACAGGAGGTCCAAAGGCTGTTCCCAATGAACAGCTGGACATTGCCAGTAAAAAGCCGAGTGTCATTCGGGGCTGCTGTGACAGTCACAGGAACCTTGCCCCTAGCAGGGATCACTCCTTCTTCGGGCTCAACGGCAAAGCAGTGGGGTGTGGGATCCTGTAAGACAAGCATAATATGCATTTAGGATGGAAACCATCCACCCTGGTGTCTTGTGGGATAGGAGAAAAGAAAGACCAAAGAGGGGAGGACAAAAATCCTAAAGGCTTAATTTCCCTAAAGTTAAGCTACAGTACAGGGCAACAGCAGAGCTCATACAACCTGCATTTTCCCCTCCTTTAACGGACTCACCCAATTAACCCACTTTTGCCCAACCCAAGGGATGCTTATCCTCAGGAGAGTGTGCCTTCCCCAGTCTTTCTCTGGAGTGTGGGCCAAGGAAAGCTGCTTTCTCTCTCCTGGCTTCTCACAAAGGCTCAAGGCCAGAGGAAGCCATGACTGCTCAAATCCCACTGCAGAAACCACATGGCTGGAGGACACTGCTGAGAGCCTGAAGAATATCTCTGCAAAACCAGTTGAGCAATACCCCAACACCAAACTATTCTTTCCCAAGGGGCCATCAGTGCTTCTCAACATCCCCTCAAGGACTGAAGCCCTCACTTCCCGCCAATCATCAGCTGTAGAGAGATGTCCCAGTGCCCTCTGCTTTGGAAAAGTCACCTCCAAATGGTTAGAGCAGAGCAGGAAAGCAGGAAGCAGAAAGCAAACTGGACAATGTGTGCTCCGTGGGCATGGCCCACTCTTCCCAAGAACTCCTGTTCTCTGGTTTCTCATGGACTTCACGGATTGGGCAAGAGAGCTGGAAGCTGTCCCGGGGAGGGAGGAAAGGCCTTGCACCAGCACAGCTGTACAGACACAGCTCTGCAGGTCTGGCCCTGCTAGGAGCATGTGAAACCCATCCTTTACACACCACAACCACCCAGCTAAGGTGCATTGCTCCCTGCAGAGGCTGGAAGCAAAATTCCATTGTGGAGTCAGGGAAAACTGCCCTGGAAAAACCCCCTCACTTCAGGGTAACATTTATCCCCCAAACAGCTGGAAAAGCAGCAAGATGAAAATTCACACCCCTCCTCCTTGGCCCAGGAGGCTGTGGCTGGACTCTCCCACACGGCCTGACGCTTTACCCATGGCCACAAACAAGTCCTTAGGATCAGGTTTTAACCAACTCCACAAGTCCAACACACCCAGCATGAAGAAGAACAAACCTCAGGCCTCTCACAGATCTCCCCCTCCAGCAGACATCCCACCCCGCCCCAGGCCCAGGCCCAGCCTACAAGCCCTTCCTGCCAGGGGAGCAGCCCCAGCTCCTTCTGCCCTATGCAGCCTCCAATATTAAACAGCCTTTCTCTGCAGCTGGTCCCCAAAGATGCTCTTCAACGGCACAGAGATCACAGGCTGTGGGGGTGCACAACCCCCACACATCTTTGGCTGGCTTGAGCCACAGGAGGTGTGAAAATTGCCTCCCCACGAGCAGTCTGAGGACAGACCTCACACCCTGCTCTCTACTACTAACAGCAGTTTGGCACAAAGCAAATGTAGATGGAACAGGGAACCATAGGGAAATCCACGTTCTCTGGGGAGCAAAGGACCACAGGTTTCTCTTGGTCTTGGAGCTCCAAAATGTGACACGCACAGCTAAAGACAAAGGATAAAATTAAGGGAGAACTTGTCAACACAATCCAGATTAATTTCTGCTCCAACATCTCTGCACCTGACTTCACTGAGGGATGCCCCAGCTAACACCACTCCAGAGCCAGGTTCCTCTTGCCTCGCTCAGATGGAGTATTGGAGTATCTTGCTTCCTCTCACACAGGGCAATATGGAAATCTTGCATGTAAAAACCATGTCATGGCTGCTACTGACCAGTCAATTTCCCTGGAAAACAGCCCCACAGATACTTACGATCTCTAGCCTGAAGTCTACAGGGACGAGACCATTGTTCAAGAGGGTAAGGCTTCGTGAAGTAGGCTGTAATAATGGGACCTCGCCAAAGTCTATCTTGCGATCACTTAGGCGGATTTTTGCCAGGCATCCAGAGCTCTGTAGTTCTATTCTCTGTTCCAGGAAGCAGGCAAGAAAGATTTTTTAAAAAACGAAACAAACCACAACAGGAAAATCTAAACAAAGCTTAAACAGCTCAACCCTGCTCAAGTTATTTCTTTAGGGACAGCTGCCACTCTCCACCTGAAAAGCTGGGCTTTTGGGGAAAAAGAAAATTACATATTCACCTCCATATTTAAAAGGATTAAGGTAAGAGAACCTTTCAAACTACAAATTATTGGCCCAAAGGTAAGAGCTTTGCAAGAAATCTCTAGTTTAAAGACCAGGCTGACAGTTAAACAACTGGTTATTCTGGTGGGGAGAAACCCTCCTCTTGAAGGGAAGCAGCGTGATAGTTGAAAGCAACTGTTTTGTCAAACTTCAGGCTCCCTGGCGCAGCCTGCATTGCCTGTTCTTCCTGTTGACTGATTTACGTGCAGTGCCACAATGGCCCAGGTTCAGTGTTTGATGCCATCCAGGGAATTTGGCATCCTCATTTCCTTATGTTTTAATAGAAGTTTAAATCCTTGCAACTACTCTTCAGATGCCAGCTTTCCCTTCTTTTACAGAAAGCTCAAGGTTCCCAGAAGTCTACTGACATCCTCTTTTGTGCTCAGAGAGATGACATTTTAAAACAGATGTTTCCAAAGTTAATAGCATTTTAAAGAATAATTAACTAAAATCATCCTCGATTCCAGCTTAGATGAACTACCTTCTGTGTCAGACACTGAGATTACCACCTATAAGGCATGAGCTGTTTGTGCCACCGATCCCTCCTGTCCTTCTCCTCAGCAGCCTGTGCCTGTTTTCCCCGGAAGAATCCCTGTGCCCTTTGCACCCTGCCAGGAGCAGTTGCACAAAGGCACACATCTCCCCTTGCGCTCACCCGTGGGTTTCTCTCATCCCCGAACACGCCGACAAGAACGTTGGTGCGATGCTCGCCCAGTGTTTGGACTTTGACTATAACTGGAATCTCTACAGTGCTGCGAGGCTGGACAATCCCATAGGGTTTGGGGCTGGAGTAGAGCACAGGAGAGTCCTCCTCGCATTTCTGGAAGGGACAGAATCAAATGCAACTTCAGAGGGACCTCTGAAGAAACTTTAGACTCCTGAACACCCCTGCAACAGCAACTTACACACATTTTTTAAAAATCCCCAGGACAAAGGTAAAAGGCACAAACAAGATGCAAGAATTGTAGGCTTAGCATTCTCAGGGGGTCCTGCAAGGAGGCTGCCAGCACAGGCACTGGTGTCTGTAGATGCAGCAGCTTTTCACAACCCTCTAAGATCTCCCACAAGAAAACACCCTGAAGACTAGAACATAAACTGTTTCCTCAGGAGGTTAAACTGCATCCTAAAGTTTACATTCAGGTAGGATCCTGTTCTCAGCAGATCTTTAAGACTGAAAAGAAGCCAGCAAGGTCTTATCCAAACCCTTTTCCCCCCTAAAACCTTTTTTTCTCTTCAGAAATATTTGAGAGGAGGAGGTGGATGTGATGCCAAACCTGGGGAATAAGCCTGTAGCAGCCAGGAAGGTCAGTGGGATTCCCAATGATGAACTTCCTCTCATATGGCTCCTTCAGCTGGCATTTACCATACAGCAGGATTTGAGGGTACACGTACAGCTCAGGAACGAGACACCTGGGCAAAGAGATGACCCCAGGGGAATCAGAGATACTGAGAGAATGGAGAACGTTTGCTCCCAAAGATTGTGAAATGGAGCATAACACATTTGTCACTGTCAAATGGACATTTAACAGCCCTGCAGTGATAATTGCCTTCTAAGTCTTCCCACTCAAACATGCCTTGTCAAGGAGGGGCAAACCCTGAGAGGCAGCACCCAGAGGCTGCCAAGTGCCCCAGGCACAGCACTTTGTCCCACAGCTGCCTCAGCCCCTCCTTAACCCAAGAAGGCTTGCAAGGACTCCTGTAGCAGTCCCAGTGATCCGTGAGCTCTGGGGGAGCCTTCCCAACAAGGATCAGTGCTCACTAGGGCTCAAGGAACACACGACTCTAGTGTCTCAGGAAAAATGACTCCCTTCTCTCCCACGGTGCTGTTGCCCTGCCTGACAACTCAGCTGTTTGCCCCAGCCTTGGAGGGCACGAGACACCCCCTGCCCTACAGAGGGGGGGGATCACCCCCTCCCAGGTCCTACAGCTCCCTCGGTCCCTTCACTCCACAGGTCCATGCACTGACTGTCCCCAGTTGCACTTGCTTTACAAAATGGCAGCCCAGGCACTGACTGGATGGCTCTGCCTGGGACAGGGAACAGCACCAGGGAACTGCATCCCTCTTGTCATTAAACTGATGCCCACAGCAGCAGAGCAGCATGGAATTCTGCTGCAGCAAGAACGACTTTTGGTTTACGTCTGAGAACATTAAAGCTCAAAATGGGAAGCAGAGGGAAGGAGAAAAACTAGAGCTGACTTGCCACATCAAGGGCTGTTTTCCCCTTGTAAGATCTTACCCTCACCACTCTGCTGTGAGCCACTTCTCCACTGCCAGGTGCCCTCATTAACAGAAGCAGACCCTGACTCTCAGCAGGCTGCTTGGTGTGTCCCAAACCAATGCAGGGTGGTCACAACCCAGCACAACTCCACCTTTTGCAGGAAGGAGGAGAGGAGGCCCTCGGGAAATTTGTTCCAGCTCAAGCACCAAAAACCAGGCCAATAAATGATATCATTCCTGGTCCCTTTAGAAAAGGGCCCAGGACCGTGCTGGGCTGGGAGCAGGGGTGCTTTGCACCACAGGCTGCTGTCCAAGCACTGCTGTTCTCATGTCCAGCTGGGCACAACATGAGGTCATTAAACAGCACTTCTCCTTGGGAGCTGCAGCCAGCAAAGCCTGTGCAAGGCAGTGGCTGGGGGAGGCCAGGGAAGGGCTGGTACCTGGCTGTGATGGTCAGGGATGCCACTCCCTCGCCAATACCCTCCAGGTCCACCAGCATTTTCCGGCAGAATTCCATCACGGTTTTGGAACACATGGTCACCTGTGGAAGAGAAGAGCAGTAAATTCTTCCTTACAAAAGCTCATTACTCACGTATGATATCCTCCAGCTCTTGAGGGAGGATTTTGCCTTAATTCTTCTCCTGGTCCATGTGTAGAGCACAGTCTCTGAGAGTAACAAAAGCCTTCTGGCAAGATCAGATTTGATAAACACACCTTGCTATCAGGGCATAGGTCAGCCAAATTGAAACATTAGACTAAAGCTCTACACACCACTGCATTCAAATTAAGGGGCCACTTTTTCATCTGTCTACGATGACATAGATGCAGAGGAAATCTGACTTAAACAGAATGAGTTCAGCTTTACAGCAGGAATCTGAGGGCAAAGTGTGGCCCAGCAGGTGCTGGGCAGTTCATGGCTGCAGTTTTTTTGTCTCCACTGGAGATCCCTGCAGTGAACACTAATTGTTCTGCTCCCCGGGAGAGGAGAAATGAGATTTTGGAAACAAAACAGTGCTCCTTGAGGAACATCCCGAGGAACCCAGCTAGCAGAGGCCTCACACCAGTGCAGATCTCTCACTCACACGATGCTCAAAGCTGGCACCAGAGCTAAAGCCCTCCCACACTCCGGTGAAGCTTCAGCCCTGGTGCTGAAGCGTCTGTGGCTGGGCTCTTCCCATACCTTGATATCCCGGTGTCCCTGGGGGAGGATGGTCCCTTGCATGGGATTCATTGTAAACTCTCTTGGCTCCGGGAAAAAATGAATTCCCTCCGTCCCGGATGGGTCACTGTCGCTGTGTATTTGATCACAGCTATTCACAGCAGGCTGCGTGTCATCGTCCAACATGCGGAGCTTGAACGTCACGGGCACCGGGCAGGTGTTAGTCAGGCGAAAGCTCTTGGTGTAGGGAAAGCCTAGGAAAGGACACAAATATCCATTTAGGCACCAATTGTGGCATGACTCCTGGTGTGAATATCCTGGTAGGATGAAAGTGTCATTGGAGTTTAGCTCTTTATTAGCTGAACTACAGCTCACCCAGAAGCTGCATGAGGAATTAACCGTCACTTAGTTCCCTTTGACACCGATTCCAGACTGCAGCCTTGAAAATGCCCACTCCTAGCCCTGCTGTACACTGCAAGTTTCTCTCTTTGTGATGGGGAAGAGCTCCCTCACCTGCCCCAAACCAGTGCCAGTTATTTCTCAGAGATGAGTGTGCACCCAGACCGAGCATTTACATTTACTCTGAGAATTCAAGCTGTAAAATTCCCTGTTAAGGCTGCCAACACTCCCACCGTTTTCAAGATCTATAAACAGTGAGTCATCACTGAGAAGAAGCTACAGCAAAAGAAAGTGAGGATGTAGTCAGGAACTAGAACATGATGCAAAGCACCCTAATGCAGTTCCTCTCTGCAGGATCCTTAAGGCAGCTCTTGGTTTGGGCCAAACAGACTGAGCACGTGACAGCTCAGAGCCCACTCAACTGGAGGCAAACCCGAGCCTTGCTTTGAGATTAGCAATTAGGAACCATGTCCCACCCACCCAACAAACGGGGACATCACACCCATGCTGCTCACTGTGATTGCTGCCTGCAAGGGTTTACCCCAGTTTAGCTCTGAGATTTGCTTTCCATACTGGAAAGTCAGAGATAGAGCCAGGCACAGTGGGGATGTCCTGCAGAGCCCGGACAGCAGCCACAACCTGCTCTGCAGTGGACATCTGGCTGGGCTGGCCAGCTCTGTGGGGAGGAGACTTCTCCCCAGGCCTGCTCACCAAGAGGCATTGGAACACAGATGGGGAGAAAAAACAACTGCAGCTACAGCCCAGAGCTTCTCATCAACAGTGACCACTGCCAGCTCCAGCAGTGACTCCAGCAGGGAGGTAAGAGAGGCACAAAAAGGACAAACACAGATGTCAAAACCTCAAATGAGACTGACATCAACAGTTAAAAAGAAGCAAAGATACAACAGCTGCCTTCAGCTGAAGAGACCTTAGGAATGAAATTGGATTAAGCAGGATGAATCTCCTGTTTCAGAACCATATTTCTACCTGTTGCCTTTCTTGTTTCATTTATTCAAAAGGCAACTTGACAAGTGCCTCCGTGGTGATGCAGGCTGGGGAAGAAGCAGCTCAGGAAAGGCAATTACTTTTCTCAAAATGTTAATGAACTTCATTATTATGGGTTTAGGCTCCGTAGTGAATTTTCCCCTTGGTCGAAAAAGGGGGATAGGGGTTTTGGGGGGTTTTGGCTGCGGGGGTGGGCTTTTCCATTCGGGGTTTTTGGGAGTTGTGGTGCGATGCCGTGGGCGGCTGTGAGGTCGGACCTGACCTCAGGTTCGGCAGGGAGCGGAGCTTCCCTTCCTCCCGCTCGGGGGTCGAAGGTCGGCCGTGTGCTGCTGTGGGAGGTTGTGTGCTTGGCCCCGGGACTGCCCTGGCTGCGGCTCAGCACTGGGATCCAACCCGCCTGCCTTCCCCGCTCCTGCCTGCTGCTGTCGGCCAGTGCCGAGATCCCCTCTGCCCGTGAGTTCGCCAAAGGAGCATTTCCTTCCTTCCTGCCCTGCCAGAGCCCACAGCCCCTCCTGCTGTCATCATAACTACACCAAAGGGGAAAAACGGTACTTGGCGGGTGGGCAACGTCTGTTCTTGCATTGTTGTCTGTGCTGTCCTGATATATTCTGGTAAAGAACTATTATTCCTTTTTCCCATGTTTTTTTTGCCTGTGAGCCCTGTACTTTCAAAGGTATAATAATTTGGTGGGAGGGGGTCATCTTTCCACTCCAGGAAGACTCCCACCTTCCTTGGCAGACATCTGTCTTTTAAAGCAGGACAGAGACAGCAGAAAATACTGACTTTCTATGCCTTGGTTCTGTTTGATCTCACAACGGCAGAATGCTACCTGAGGCACCAGCAGCCCTGGAGTTCACACCCTGAAGAGGCTGCTGTGGCAGAACATGAGTGAGGGATGCTTTTATGTTCAAGTGCTCCATTTTGGAACACACAGA
Source organism: Vidua macroura (assembly GCF_024509145.1). NCBI lineage: Eukaryota > Metazoa > Chordata > Aves > Passeriformes > Viduidae > Vidua > Vidua macroura. Next base: position 24,886 of record NC_071581.1, read on the forward strand.
TCCCTCACGCTGTGTCCCAGCCCAGGGAACACTCACCAAAGGAGATGTCCCCGAAGCTGAGCTCATCGACATTGAAGTGTAAAGTCGGTCCAGCGACACACCCCCTGCGACAGCGAGGACAGAGGAGGAAATGGCTTGGTTAAAGGGAATTGCAAAGGTCTGGCAGTCGTGGCTTGGGGGCATAAAACCTGGTGTCAGGGCACGGTGGGGTTCAAATCAACACAGCACCATGTGCTCAGCACAGCGCCCCTGTGGAGGCAGCTAAAGCCAAGTGGCCAGCAGCCAACAGCCACTGATAGGGCTTTGGGCACAGGGCAGGCAGGAAAAGCCCCCGGGTTGCTGGTGGTCCCATGAAGGACCCTGAACACACACCCAGACATGGCTCCGTGCCTCAGTTTCCCCATCTGTAATGTGATGGACATAAAGGTGCCCCCACAAACTTCTGTACTTTCCAGCTACAGGTGCCCTGCTTTGCTACTTCTGAGCTGTAACTGCTGTTCCCATGGAGGAGCTTTCTCAGGAGAGTTTGACCCACACAATCATTACAGACAGAGTTTTGAGACATGAAGCCAGGGGAGCCCCAAACATGCTCTGAAAAGAGCAGCAACAGTTCTACACAGTGGACAGATGACTCCTAGAGGAAAGGACCAGCTTGTCAGCAGTGCACCAGCTGGCACAGCCAAGAGCAATAGCTTAAACAACCAAACAAGGGTGTCCTGAATCTAGCACACCACCTGACGTGTCCTTGAACTCAGCAGACAGACTCCAAAAGTCACCAACTGAAAATCAGCACTTGAAGCTGCACAACACTCACGAGTTTATTTCATGGTTGATGCCAATCAACGCCCACTCTGCCTTTTGGTTAAAAATCAAGGACCAGCGAGCTGTGCCTTCTGTTATATTCACAGGACTGCCACTGGCTCTGCTCTACACCTCTCAACAAGAGACACCTGCCTTTGCTCAAGGAGGAAGCTGCTTATGCAGAAACATCCCATGACCACTTTGGGGGAGGGACAGAGGAGAATCAATTATTTGATGGTGAAAGGTTCCCTCTTGCTTTCCAAAATAAAAAAGCAGCACTTTTCTTCCAAAAACAAAGCCAGCATAATTGTTTCTCCACTATGGACAGACCTTCTGACCACTTTTCTCTTGCTAAGTAATAACTTGCTTGTTCTTTTTTTATCCATCTCCCTTATCTTACTGGTATAATCAACTGCAGAGTGCTGTAATTTCTTTACTGCCTTGACCCAGTGCCTCCCAACAGCAACAGCCTAGCTCCAAAGCTCCAGAGCAGCCAGCATCAGATCTCCTGCTTACCCTACATGATCCTAGCAGCACGTGGCTCAGGCTAGCAGGGACAAGCCCTCGTGTGCTGTGGTCCTGAGGACTGAGCTCTGCCTCCCCTTTTATCAGCCCTTGCCCCTTTTGCTGGGCCAGGATTATGTCTTGCAATGGCACTAGCCCATAGGACGACGCCCAAGTCCTTGGGACAGTTCCTGCTGCACAGTTCCCCGTCTCCCACATCAGCCCTTGCCTGGCTGTGGAAAGGAGCTACCAGGGCACTCTCTGCACAGGAGTTGAGAGCACGGCTTGTCCCCCACAGCATGGCTGTGAGAGGTGAGGTGAGGAGGCTGCTGCCCATCTGGGATGGATTATTAATGGAAGTTTCTACAAACACTGCTGCTGGTGCAGAATCACCCAGGCTGGCCAACCTCCAAAGCCCTGGGGGCCTTGCTGGCTGTTCAGGGGGGACATCCCAGAGCAGCTACTGCCCAAAGCTGATCCATCCCACTGCCTGCCATGGCCCAAGGCAGAGGGAGATCCCTGCAGGGAGGAGTCATTCCAGCTCCTGGGTACCACCCAGGGCAGGAGGCATCCTCACACTAAGGTAATTCCAGGATCAGAGCAGTGATTAAGACCTCAGGAAACACCTTTTTTCTCTGCTCAACCCCAAAATGAGGTAGCTGGGGGATGTCCCAGGGACAGCTACAGATGTGCCCACCAAGCTCCCACAGTCCTTACCTGATGGTCAGGATGGCAGGCGTAGGAGATCCAGCCACACTGAACTGGAATTCTTCCTCAAACATCCCCAACACGGTGGCATTGAAGGAGATCTGAATAGTCTGGATCCCACCTGGTGCAATGATGCCCTCCTCAGGTGCAAACTTGAAGCAGAATCCCTTCCTGGTTGAAGGGATATAGGTGAAGGGAGCATCAATAGCTCCTTGGTTAATCAGCTTCACCTGCAGCAGCAAGAAAGCAAAATGGAAATACATGTGGAATCTTCCCTTCTTGTGAGTTATTTTCTAATGATGCAATTAACACCCAGAAAAGGCAGAGGATGCTTTGTGCTGCTGAATGGCAGAAATTTAAAAATACAAGAGGACAAGGTCTGCCTTTGGGTTTTCACGCAAAGCCGTGGTAACTCCACATAACTGCAGTCACCCTGGGGTTATCCCACGGACACAGAGCAGTCCACCTCTGGTCAGCATCACCAAGCTCATTCAGACCTGGCCCTGAGAGCAACGTGGGGTGATTGCAGCTGCGTAGTGAATCACCACAGAGCTGCTGCTGCCCCAGTTAGCAGAGCTCCAACAGTACCATCTACTCATTCACCTTTTCTCATACCATGAAAACAATACATTGATAATGAGGCATCAGCATCTCAATGTATAGACAGCACCATCTTTGGGTAAGAAAAATAAGCGTGTCTTTCCCTTCCACAGTTAAGCTTTTGAAAGTGTCTGGCATGATGTAGTGCTTCATTTTCTACCTCTTTCAGTTGCTTTCTCATGGTTTTGGTTTTTTTTGGGTTTTTTTTTTTGGTTTTGTTTTTTTTTTTTTTGCAAACTTGACACTATTGTGGGGGAGGCAAAGAGGTAGAAAAATCCTTTGCTTTATTCCCAGGAACACGTTTCACTTTCTAGAGCCAGAAATGCACCAAGGCTGAAGTGTGGTGAGGGACTGGTCAGCAAGAGAAAGAACTCCCAAGCTCTTTGCAAGGGCCAGCACTCAGCCAGGAGGCTGGATGACTTTCCTGTGACTTCCAGGAATAAGCAGGAGACACTTGACTGGAAGCTGTTTGCAGTGGACTGAAGCTTAAATGCAGCCAGTGTGTTCCAGCTGCTTCTGAACAGCCCAGTACAAAGGTTTCATATGCCAAGGGGTTGTTTTGCAGGAAGCCTCCCAGCTGATCCCTAAGGAAGGCTGCCCAAAAGCAGGGAGTGGGGCTTCATGAACAACAGACACACCTTTCTGACCCCCCTAGATTTGACCAGTACATCAAATATTCCCTGCTCACAACTGCCCAGGTTGCCAGGAATTCCACAGCTCCACCAGGCTTGCTGCTGCCTCAGGAGCCATCAGGATCCATCCCAAGCCCTGCTGCTCACCTCATAGACGTGGAGGGTGTCAACAAGAATTTTCCCAAGATTCAGTGAAGGACAGCTGAATTCAAGCAAAGGTCCTTGGCCTTCCCCTTTGAGGCGAAGGGTCATCCTGCTCTCACGGCCTGGGGAGAGATGTCCATTTCAGTACAATAATTCCCTCTGTTACACTGCATTTTCCAGGCTGCCTCCGTGCTAGTCCCTGACTCTGAGCTGGATGCAACCAGCTCCTGATGCTGCAGGAGAAGATAAGGACCCTTCTCTTCCCTCAGGACATATCCCTTGGGGCTGACTTGCAATTCCTAACCCATTCCTGGGGCTGGTTTCCAATTTGAGCCACCAGTTTGCTGAGTTTAAAACATCTCAGATGTCCTCCAGTGACGGGCCAAGGAGTAATGGGTAGAAATTGAAAGAAAGGAAATTTAGGTTAGATATTAAGAAGAATTATTTTACTGTGAGGGTGGTGAGACACTGGAGCAGGTTCTCCATGGAAGTTGTGGAGGTTCCAGCCCTGCAAGTGTTCAAAGCCAGGCTGGATGGGGCTTGAAGCCACCAGGTCTAGTGGGAGGTGTCCCTGCCCATGGCAGGGGCCTTGGGACTAGACGAGCTTTAAGGTCCCTTCCATCCTTAACATACTATGATTATGTGGTTTCCTTCCCATGCACTTAGAGGAGCTCTGAAATCCATTCAGTGAAGGCACAAAGCTCATAAAGAGTTTGGCAATCGCCAAACTACCTGGCCCAGCAGCACACGACTTTGTTGCCAAAGTCCTCAACTTCTGGCACTCAGCATTGTGTTTCATTTCCACAGACTGAGCTGCAAGGTGACAATTCCCACACAGGGACAGAAGCAGCTGCTGGCCAAGGGTGCTCCTTCTGCAAACACCCTGGGCTCAGTGGGGCTCAGGCACCTCTGGTCTGGTGGTGTCTGGGCAGTGGGAGGTGATCCAGGGTCAGGGAGCCCATTTCTAACTCAGCTCCTACCACCTGATGATGGAGCCATGTCAAATGGACCCATCCTGGAGGTCAGTGGTCTCTAGAGGGGCTTAGTGCTTGCTCACTAAAGCTCTTCTGCTCTGTAGCTCTTTGGCCTTTGAGGAAATGCTGGCAAAGCCATGGCATGAAAATCTCTCCCTGCACTGCCTGGGTGGTTTTGGGATCAGTAACCCAGACACAGGATTCTGAGCCCTGGCCTTGCACGGGAGACTCCCTGGAAGCTGCAGGGCCAGTGGGGTGTGCCAGCACTGCCCTGCTGACCAGGGACTCTTCCCAGCAGTTACAGGGGAGCCCAGTGGGCTCAGGCTTGCACCATGGCTGCACTGAGGGTGAGAGAAGCAGGGGAAAGGAGCTGTACCTGAGATATTGCAGTAAGCCATACTTTGGTACTTCAGTGCCTCTAGGGGTTTGAAGGTCACCTTGATTTCGGCCGAACAATGCGGCCCAATTTCTCCCTCCTAAAACAGAAAGGGACAGCAAAACATTTCTCTTCAAACTGCATATTTCTTGTTTTCAACCACAGTCCTGTAAGCCTTTATTTAGAGCATCAGTGATGAGTGAACAACTCAAGGAGCCCAAGGAAGCACTCCAAACCCAGCTCAGCACACCGCTGGAAGCTCTCAGTGCTCAGCTGATCAGCTCCCACTCTCCACAATATTCCTACTGCTCTGACACAAGCTCTTGGTCACATCCTGCTGCTGTCAGCTACAGTGGGATGCAACTGCCACTGTGCACTGGTGGCTCTTGGCCTGAGATGGGCCATAGGAGTAGCCAAGGAGGGAACATGATCCCCTTCCTTGAAATACAAATATTAGTTAACCTGTTTTGAAAGAATGCAGAGGTTGGGATTATTCTGGGGTTTACTCCAAGATGAGAAGGGATTTTGCACTGTGCAGACACCAGGCATTCATAATCTCTCACAATGCCAGTACTCAGAATCAGGGTGGGAGGATGTGGCAGTTTGCTTGCACAAACAGAAAAGGAAAAGGTTTTCTGTCCCTGTGTGCAAGAGAACTCATAAGGCCCATTTAAACCTTCCAGCCTTGTGTCCAGGCTCTCAGATGACACTGGGAGGGACACTCAGAAATAGTGCAAGGCGTGGTTACAGGAGGGGATTGGCATTTCTGTGATTAACCTCGGGCTGAATTTGGCCTCCTTTTCCCAGCGAACCATTGCAAGCTTCAGGTCAGTATGTGAACTGGCAGAGCTCCAACACCCTCTGCTGAACCCCAGGCACCACGTGTCGGGGGAGCCCCTGCCTACAATAACTGCTCCCTGTGGACACTGCAAGGACACGCACGGAGCGCCCTTGAGCTCGAGCCCTGGCAGCAGAGCTCGGCTTTGTCAGGCTCCCAGCCCTGCCTTGAGCCTGCAGGGCAGAAATGCTTTCAGCAGGGAGCTCTGCAGCCACACCAGAAACTCCATGTCCTCCCTCTCAGCACATCCAGCCAGCTGAGGATCTGCCGAGTGACCGCATCTGGGGGCAAGGGGGGCGGGGATAGGGTGGGTGGGAGGAGGAAGAGGAGGAGGAGGAGGAGGAAAATGAGGTTCTCAGCTATCACTTACCAATGGCTCAATGAAAAAAACTTCATCGGAGAACAGCATGGGGTCTTGTTGCACCTTTGCCACCTCCTCCTCGACCACGCTCTTCAGGATGCCAATGCGATCTTTACAAAAGCCCTTCACCTTCCGTATTTTTTCCTCCTCCATGGAAGTTTCCACCCACACCTCACTTGGCACGCGCAGCGAATTACACTGCCTGCAGCCACAGGGAGACACAAGGCCAGCAGATCGTTTAATAAGCCACATATTTGCAGAGAGAAGTGTGAGTGCAGGAGAGCAAAGCACTTGGGAAGGAGCAGCAGCAGCTCCCCAGCAAGGGCTGACCCCAAGCCATGGGGGTCCCACATGGATCAGAGGATAACTTGCTGTTCACTGGCACAGCAGGTAGTTTTACTTCACACTTGCAAGCTCAGGAGACATTTCCAAAGCCAGCAGCCCTCAAGAGAACCTCCTGGCTCAAAGCCTCTGCCAAAACTGAGGGAGAATCCACCAGCCACCTCAGCTGGCTTTTCCTACCACTGAGTTGCTCGGGGGAGGCAGATAAAGATCATGGAGCACCCCCTGGGAAGGGGAGAGGAAGCTGGGTTGCAGCTACGTGTTACCAGCATCACTCTTTGTTTCTGCCATTTTGGACCTGCCCTGTTCCCTACTCTGCCTTTCACATGAGCATCCCAGAGCACTTCCAAAGGAAATGGATGAATTCAGGCACTGCCGCCCTTCAGCGACATTCAAGGTTTTATATGCAATATGCATGAAAACAGAGGCTCTGAGAGGGGAAGGGACTTTGTTGTGCAGGAGGGAACAGCAAACTCCTGTAGAGACCTTTGCATGATCCCATCCCAGTGCATGGTAGTAAATGTCATGAGAGGGAAAGGATCCTGCACAATCTCATTAAAAAGTCCTCTCTGCTCTGAGATCTCAAAAGCTTCACTGACAGCAGGACAGGAGGAGACAACCAGCCTGGATGGGCAAGGAGGTTTTGAAGGAACTAAGGGAAAAAAAGAGGGTGCATCACCTTTGGAAAGAGGGGCTGGCAACTCAGGAAATGTTTAAGGATGTTGCCAGGTCATGTAGGAAGATGATTAGAGAGGCAAAAGCTCAATTAGAACTTGAGGAAATCCAGTCATTGCAATCAACCTTTCCTTCCCAAAATGCCATGGTTGGAGTATAAATGGAACTGGAATGCTAAGTGCTGAGCTCCTGAAGCCCAGGGACACACACCCTCGTGCCAGGGATGGTTTACTTGGCCTAAACCATTCAAAAGCACCAACAGCCCCCTGAGGCCATACGTTAGTTTCAGTCTTGGGCCATGTCTCTCACTGAAATGCATCTTTCAAACCAACCTCCTCTTCACTTCATTCTCGTCTTCCTCATCAAGAAAAGTCTTCCACTGGAAGTGGGCTGTGATGTTACTCCTGTTTTCGATGAACACGGTTGTGTGGTTTGACATGGTGATGAAAGTCTTCTCAACCTCCACGGAACTTGTGCTCAACCCAAGGTTGAGATCTACAGCTTCTCCATGGAGCTTTGTGTGGATCCTTTCTTCACCTGGAACAAAGCAAGGGGGACTCTTTGCTCAGCTCAGTGGCTGATGGAAGCACAAGGGGGATGGGACAACAGGGAGTGATGGGGCAGAACTGTCCTGTGCCCTGTGCAGGGCCCAGCACTCACCTGTGTTGCAGCACGCTACCAGGGACCCGAAATGGTCACCATTCGTCAGCGGGTGAAATCCCACTGTCACCTGCATGCTGTCACCAGCGCCCAGAGTTCCCGTGGCTGGAACCACGAAGAAAGGACTGCAACACAGAGAGAGGGATCAGGACTCGGGGGGACACCTGGGCATGAGATTCCTTCTGCAGTGCAGCTCACTTCAGCTCACTTGGGCAAGCAGGGAGCAAACCAACCAGTCAGCAGGAGACAGACAGAACAGGCAGGATCAGAAACAGCCACTGACCCACTTCTGAGCAGATCCAGCCCTCAGAGGATCCTGTGGGTAAAAGGACCTCATCTCCCCCATACTCTGCATCCAGCCCTCTGCAATGAGACTCAAGGGTCCGACTGCCAGCAATCCCATCAGAGAATGGTTTGTGAAAAGCACGGAGAGGGTTCAGAGCTGTCTGCATGCACAACTTGACACTCACTGCCTCAGGAATTTCTCTTTTCCTGCTGCCTATAAACCTCATTGCAAGAGATGCAAATGTTAGGGCACTACCTGTCCTGTGAGATTACAGCCTGGAATCAGACAGGGAGAAGGAACTTCTCCTTGAAGACCAAAGAATAGCTACTGTTGAATTTGCAGTGTGGTTCTTTGGTTTATTTTACCTTGAAAATGTCCTGATTTAGCCTAAAAGGGCACATTTTACCAGCATTTCAGTGAAAGCTGCTCTAAGAAAAGGAGCAGTCAAAACTCTGAAAGAGTGCAAATGCAGATTAGAGCAACACAGTGACATGGAAACCCAAAGGAGGATGCCATTTACAATCTGAAGGATCTGGTCCCAGCTAAATGAAGCACCATTAGCAGAAGCACATCAAGGAAACAGAACAGGAGCTTTCTATTTACCAGCCATGCAGCCTGGGACTGTGGGTCGTCACCCAGGCTGGTATCTGTTTGATTGGCCCAGCAGAGAAACTCTGTGTAATGTGTTGGAAATAATGATGCAAACGTGTTGGTGCACTTTGGATTTAACAGGAGCAATTAGGATTGGTCACCAGGTAAAGAGCTCTTGCCTGACAAACGCAAGACTCTGTGCTTTGATGCTCAGGGACAGCTCAGGGAAATGTGCTTCTGCCCAGCAGCTGCTGGGCTTTGTGCTCTTCTACAGCCCCACTGAGGAAACAAAAGTTCCTGGCCTCGGTGCTTTGCTGGTGGCCAATCTGTCACTTAGAAGTGTGTTCTGGGGAGTTTGGTGATGAATGCATCACACACAAAAATAAAGAGAACATCTGGCAAGCTGAACTTGATTCATGTCAGTTGCTTCAGGTTCTGCTCATTAAGGATCTATTGCTGCAAGGATGGGCCTGGCCTGTTCCCATTACCACTAGTGGGAACATCACTACTGGCTGATGGAGAAGCCTTGGGCCAGCAATGTTTATGTGCTGGACATGAGACTTTGGAGGGAGGGGAGGAAAGACAAGGCCCCACCAGCCCCAGAGCCAGATTAGTGTACGTGCTCCTGCATCTGCCCCGGGAGTGATGCCAGGACTGCTGCAGGTCTCTGCTGGGGCTTGGGGCAATCAGTGCCTGGTGTGGGCAAGGCACAGGATTTTTTCTTATTCTTTTGCCAGGGATTTCACCAGGACAGAGAAACTGCCAGTTAAGGGAATCCCTGGCCACACTTCAGCACTCCATTCCATTCCATTCCATTCCATTCCATTCCATTCCATTCCATTCCCACTGCTGCCCCATGTTACATGCTCCTGCCCTCAGATGGCAGGATGGGAATAACATTCCTGGGGGTGACTTCAGGGGTTGTCTGAGAAAGAAGGTATCTTCTTATTTTCAAATTATCAGGAGAAGAAGATCCAGCCAAGTCCAGGACTCAGTTTCAGGACTGAAAAACTGAGTGCAAATCAGCCCCTGCATCTTCTACATCCCTGGGTTGTACCCAGCAGACTCCTATGTTACTGCTGTAGCAGTCATCTCTCACACAGACCTGGCTCCCCAAGACCCAAGGACACAAGCTCTACAGCTAAACTTAACTCCTCTGAATTTCAGCCAACATCACTAAGCTGTTCCCTGAGCCCACAGATAGAAGAGCTGTGAAGGAGACATCCCTCATACTGTAATAACCAAATGAAAACCACTGCCAAGAGATGGGGCTGGCAGGCTAAATTTTGGCCTTTTATCTGTAAATTGTGAGCTGTTCCTTAAGACACTTCTCATCCTGTTAGATGTGCCCTTTCAGTGAATCACTACTGCACCCAACAGGCAGAAAAGATAAGGTATGGAGGGGGTTTTAATAGGTTGTTTTCTTCTACTTTTTAACTAGGTCCATTTGTATGTTTTCTTGTATGGCATCTCAAGACAGGTCCAGATCTCCCAATGGCACCTTGCAATCCCCAGACACTGGTCTTGCTTTGAGCAGTGTGTCTGCTCAGATGATTTCCAGAGGTCCCCTCCAGCAGAAGTTATTCTGTACTTTCCTAAATCAGCCCAACTGCTCTTCACATATTCCTTAAACATCTCCTCTTTCCTATACACCTGTGCATGTACCTATGGGCATGTGGCATATTGACAGGCATTAGAGGAGCTCGACCTGCAGGAAAGTTCCCAAAGAAGAATTCATGATCTTTTGGCAAACATTTAACACAAACCAAAATGAAAAGACGGCAGAAACACAGCAACTTCAGAGTATTTAGAAAGAAATCTCAATGAAAGGGGGCACAACCTTATTCAGAGATTTAAATCATCTGTTTGAAATTTTAAACTGGCTTTCAAAGGTTCATCATGGAACAGAAGAGGTGACTGATGCCCTCAGCTGACAAGGGAAATCAGGTCAGCTTTAAGTAACAGGAAGTGCACCGGCTGCCTGCAGCACAGCTCAGGGGACCACTGGAAAGCCACGTGCCCATGGCCTCCCAGAGAATGGCTCTATTTGGCTGACAGTGCTGAGTAAGCATTTCAGAAGCTGCTTGTGCTCAGGAGGGTGCAAGCCAGCTACTAACATGTTCCAGCACCCTCCAGGAAATCTGGGACAGAGAAAGCTCAAAGGCTGCATCCTGCTAAGAACACTGAAAGCAAGAGCAGATGCCATCCATCCTGCTCACTTCCAGCAGGGCTGCAGGGCAGCAGCGGCGATGCTCTGGTTCCTTTTGCTGCTCTTTCCCAACTCTGTTATCACCCAAGGGTGATATCCTCTGCACAAAAAGAGATGAGCTGCCTCACCTCTGGGTGCTCAGCTGGTAATGAGCTTCCAGGTTACCAGTGTTGCGAACCAGCAGAGTCTTCTGGGTGCTGTACTTGACTGGACACTTCAGGAAGTCCAGGTGGTCAGGGAATTCCAGGATAGCTTTGGCACCAATGGCCCGAATTGGCACAACTATCCTTTCCTTTGCAGTCATGCAGACGAGCTCGTGGGAATAATCCTGCAGGAAAAGAAACTAGCTCAGCACAGGGCATTTAGTGCCATCCCCGTGGCAGAAGAAAAATCATTTCTATAACCCTTCAAGGTGTCAGGTTACCTATTCCACCCTAAAATGAACACTAAATTCTACTAACACGTCACATTTTAAAGACACCAGTGCACTTTGCAAAACCTATCTCAGTGGCATTAAGCTCTTGTGCCACTTGAGTCATACAAAGAACTGCCCTAGGCCACCATAATTTTTACTCTAAATTTTAATGATGTAAAAATAATTCCTAAGTTCCTTCTAAGGAACATGGAGCTAGGGAACACAGGACATTCCTCTTTAGGTTTCTATATACCCACTGTCTGAGAATAGGACAAAGTGTTAAACTGACTCTAAGAAGCAGAAGGAAGATGAGGAAACAGCTGCACCCAAAGAGATCCTGCACCTCTGGCCTGGTGTAGAAAGATCAGTTGGCTCAGAACTCCCCCTCTAACTTTGCCTCTCCAGGCAAGTCAGGAGAAGAACAGTGCTAAGAGGTGGCAGGATGCTGTTGGAAAGAGCCTCTCTCTGCTTTCCTGCAAGGCTTCCTCCCTTCCATGCCATGTCCCAAACCCTTCTGTATCAACAAGCCTCCGGATCAAGCACTGAGATCAGACTTGCCAGGGCCCCAGCACTGGTGTTCAAACCTCCCCACAAAAGCAGGTTTGGCACGGAATGGGTGCCAGCTGACAGAGCCACCACAGTGACAGGCATGAAGACAGAGCCACAGCAGTGTCACTGCCACAGGCTCTGGGCTCACAGCTCTGCCTGCAGGTTGTACCTGCCCTATACAAGCTCTTTCAGGCAGGTGTCCAAGTCCCCTGCAGCTCACCAACCTCCTGCTGACTAAGGGCACCTAGAGCCCAGTGTGCCTGTGCCAGGCTGGGCTCACGGGCACAGCACATCCTCTGTCCTGGCCCTGCAGCTGTATCACGGTCAGTTGTGCTCTGGGACAGCACAGCTGCAAGGCTGGAGAACAGAGGGTGTGAAAAAGCACTGTCTTTGCTCCAGCCCAGGGTGAGGCAGGGAAGCTGTTGCCAGTCAGGAAGGAGGAAAGCTCTCCGACCTCTTTGCCCCTCTAGTGTGTTCCATAATAATTAAAGCCCTTCCACTGTACCTAGAGATGGCCGAACATCTATCAGCACCCCTCTGTCATTTTCATACTGTTCCCTGTGCATCTTCCCTTGGGAATGCTCAGGAATGTGCAGGGAGGGGAAGCAGAGCCTGTCAGGCCCAGGTGCAGTGCCTGACAGCACGTGCCAAGCAACGAGTGGCGGCAGGCTGCCTGCCCACAGCCTGGAGCCAAGCTCACAGCATGGAATGGGCTGTACCCAGGGTGCAGGGAAAACAGTGGCTTTGGAGGTAATTCTGTTTTGGCTCCTCCAGGCTCACCTTGATCTCATCAGGGGTAAAGCGGATGCGCACACGGGCAGACGCGCCCGGTGGCACGATGTGGTACACATCACTGGGGCACGCCAGCTCGAAATAAGGTGAGCTCTCCATGCAGACCTTCACCATCCCAGAAATCTGCAAGAAAGACATGAAACGATGATTTTGCCACTTGTAGAAACAGGACGAGAGGAGAGCTGTCCGTGCCCTGGTGACATCTGTCCTTGACCCCTTTTCCAAAGCACCTTCAGCTGTGGAGGTACAGGCACATAATTCACAAGGGTGAACTTGAATCCCCTCTGTCTGGGCCCAGCACTTTGGCCAGGGGCAGTAGGGCAGTGCGTGGTGGGAAGGAAGGGCCAAGCAGGTCAGCACCAGCAGGACGGACACAGAGCACCTGAACCAAGTCATCTGCATATTCAACAAGGCCAAAAAACCTGCTGGCTTCTGCCAGCACACAGCCATGCAGTAGTCGTGTTCCAGAGGGGGAATGTGCTGCCTGAAGGCAAAACAGCACATTATCCTGGGGGAAGGAAGAAATTCCCTTTTAACAGATCAGGTTTGGGTAGGGACGTTCTGGGGATAGAGTCATGCAGGCAGAGCAGCAAGAGAGGAGACCAAACACTGTGGCCTTGCTGGGAATAAAAGCAAACCTGAAAAGCAAAAGAAGGAACACAGCAAGACAATCCCTAAAACAAGGAGATGGCAAAAGAGAATTTAAATGGGCAGTAAAGCAGCAAGGAAGAATCATAAAACCATGAGAGCAATCAGCTTGCCAAAAGCGATGGAAACACAGACAGGCTGTGCCTATCGACTGTGGGCTTCAAAGGCACTTTCTGCCTGGAGAAACATGACCAGCACTGGCTGGCAGTGTGGTTCCAGTATTAAAAGCCAATCTTGGCTCTCCAGGGGTTCTTGCTGCCTGTGCAGGCAAGCTGGGCTGCTGGGCATTCCTACCTGCAGCCAGCAGGCCAGGTTCTGCCCTCTGGGACATACAGACACAGCAAACATGCATTTTCTAGCACACAGATATCAACCCCTGAGCACCAAAATGCTCTCCAAAAGTCTAACCCAGGCGATTTTGGCTCCCTCCTGTCTCTTCCCACCAGCCCACTCTTGGCACAGGGCTCATCTGGGAAAATGTTTCCCTGACTGAAATTCAAATGGTCTCCATTTTCCTCTTTACAGTGGAACACAACTGGTGACATTTTTCAGCTTTTTCCCCTCTCAACTCTCTTGGGAAACTGCAAAACAATCACAAGTGAAAGCGAAAACCTCCAGGAGCACACGGCTTTGGATGTGCTGTGGTTCTCCAAAGGGAAAGCAGAGCACCATGTTGCTTTTGGAAAAGCTGAGCAGAGCTGAATGAAGTTTAGCAGGAGCCTGAAGTGGCACCTAAAGGCCTCCCACTGCATCTGCTACATCAGCCTGATTCCAGGGCTGTTTCAGAGCACACTTCCTGCAGTGCCAATGCCATTAATGAGAAGTGATTCCAGCATAAAGTGGAGAAGACTCAGCCCCTGAGCTTTGACTGTGAGCTGCACAAAGGGAGCCAAACAGGCTGAGAGAGACAGAGATTCCTACCAGGAACCAAGATTAACCAAGGAGACACAGGATGTGGTATACAGTCAAGGCAAAGCTTGAGAGCAGGTAAGAACCCTCAACATTCCTATCACTCCAGAGTTTTCAAGAGAAGGAAACTCCTTTGGGATAGATACCATCAACGCATGGCCAAAATCAGGGGAGAATTCCCAGCACAGGAAGATTTCCACCATCTTGCAGAACAAAGGTGCTGAGACATTTTCTTCTGCATGTGCTGCAGCAGATAACTTGCTTTGCTGTACACTCTGGGAATAACAGCACTCTCCTCTTCCAGCACAGAGTTAAAGCTCCAGGTGCCGGCACTTACCTTGTCCTTATTCATGAAGGACAGTGCCATTTCAGAGACCTCATGGGCGACGAAGTTCTGAAATACCATCTCTGGTGGGGAAACCCGAAACAAGCTCTGTTTCAGGGCAACTGGTGGCAGCTGGAGAGGCGAGAGAGAGCAGGGAGAGGTTCAGCTGCTGGGAGGAAGGTTCATGAAGGACAATCTTACACTGATCCCAGTGAAGTACAGACTCTGCGTGAGCACGTCTGCCCAGCCCACACTGGGGTAACAGTGGCTCACCCACCTCTGCTCTGAGCTGAGCAAGAGCTGCTTGATCAGCTCAGAGCAGGCTCGAGCCAAGCTGCTCTTCTGGCATGTATTTCTCCGGGTTTCCTTCTCCAGAGTGCCAGGCAGCACTTTCCTTAAGCACAGCCCTGTGCCCACTGGGGCACTGACTGAGCACTCATGGAGTAAGTAAAACCCAAGAATTTACTCTATGGGAACCAATTTTGGGATGTCCTTTACTCTGAGACAGGGAAACAAAGGCCCACACAACTGCAAATATTTTTTTTTTTTTTTTTTTTGATCTAGAACTTAGGCATCAGTAAGAAAAGAACAGTACCAGAAGAGGTGTGAAAGATGAGGTGATATTTGGCTGAGGCCAAAAGGTTATTAAGTGAAAGAATGGAATTTGTTGGTTCTATGTGTTGTTTGTGGTTTGGATTTGTTCAGGTTGGTTTGTTGGGTGTTGCTGTGAGCTGGGAGAAGGACAGGGTTGAAGACCTGACCAAAAGGAAGTAGGATGAGAGGGAAGGGGAGGCGAGTCTCCTTTACATCTGGCAGCCTGCAAAATCTAACAGCCTGGCAGGGTCCAACACATTGTTCCAACCCAGAGCATGAATGCAATTTGTTTTGTTCAATCTGCAGTAATTACTGCAGGTCCTCGGCCTTCAAAGGCCAACGCTGCCACTCTGGAGGGAATCCTATGACCCCGAGCATTTGATGGTGACCACACCAAAGTAAGAGGTGGCTACTTCAGCAGGAGAATGGCAAATGGCAATTTTGTGCCTTTGTGTCCCTAGCCTTCCCCCCACTCTTTTAGCAATGGCAGCTACACTCCAGCACACCCCAGCAGCTTCAGCAGAGGTTGTTTGTGTCGGCTTAGTGCAGATCAGGACTCCCAGTCCACCACTACCAGCAGTTTACAATGACAACAGGACCTGGACACTGAGGTGTTTTGCTGGAGGCAAGCCTGTCACAAGCACACACCCTCCTCAAACTTCACATCAAACAGAAAGGAAAAGAGCAGGAAAAGGCTACCTTTGGGCGAGTCTCGCTCATGTCTAGAAATGGGCTAATTCTGGGCAGAATACTCCCCACAGTGCCGTGGGGAGTATCCTCCTTCTTCATGTTGAGAATCTGGAACTTAGAGGGAATCAGCTGAAAGGCAAAAAAAAAAAAAACAAAAATAAAAAAAACAAAAAAACAAAAACAAAAACAAACAAAAAACCCCACACCAAATCAGCAAGAGCATCAGAAATGTGCTTGTTCAGAAAAGCTTCAGAAAAGCTTTTCCTGAACAAGTAGCACTGGTGAATAATTTGTGATCGCTAGGCACTAGGACAGTTCTGGAAGCCCTGGAAGTTACCTGCTGAAATACTTAGCACCAATAAATTAATAATACAGAGTGCAATACACATACTCCAACCACATGGCTGTGTCCCATTAGTCTCTCTGTGATTTGATGTGACATGTTTGGGGATTTCTGCTCTTTGGGCATTTGTTTCCTCATTGGATTGAGGCAGTGACCTTTTCAGAGAGTGGGGAGGAGCTCTCAGAACTCCCCTAACTCCATCCCTGCACAGCACTCAAAGCTCACAGCGAGGAGATAGCACTGCTGGGTGAATCCAAGAGAAGCAAGAAAGCAAAGTTGTACCAAGAGTGAGGTGCACAGGAATGTGCCCAAGTTTTCGTTCTCTCTGTTCATTAGCATTTGTTTTCTCTCTCTGGGCTCACAGGCCCCTTCACAGAAGAAAACAGAGGGATCTCCTGGAGAGAGCCTCAGCAGTGGGGCATCTTCAGTCAAGTGAGCTCCAGACGGCCAAGGGACCTTTGTGGCCCTGGCTCCAGTGCTGCCTGCAGGGCTGGATCTGCGCCCACACAGGAGATGAGAGAGAACAGCTGGCTGGGAAGCTCTTCCAGCTGGGACCAGCTGTGTCTCTCAAGGCTTTGGGCAGAGTTGGAGCTTCCCCCTCCCCCACGTGCCCGGGTGCCCAAGGGCAGGTTGGTCAGAGCAGCACAGGTGAGTGCCCAGCCTGGCAGAAGGAATTGCTGTGGCAAAGGGAAAGGGAAAGAAGCACATGCTCAGGGCTTCAGCTGCACATTGGTTTCACTTGGCTCCGGTGGCACAGCCAGGCAGGATGCTGGACTGTCCCTGAAACATCACACAGCGTTCCCTACTGCACCAGGACAGCCCCCACCAAGGGCCAGGAGCACGGCACAAAGAGGTGGGGAGGGGGTCTGCAGCTTCACAGGCTGCTGACAACAGGGGCGGGGAGAGGAGGGACATGAGGGGAGTTTCCAGCCTTAACACAGCCCCAGTGGCTACTCACAGTCTCAGGCTTCAGTCTTTCCCTGAGCAGAAGACGAGGGCTCGGTGTCTTTTTCGGGGATCCAGAAGCCATTTTGGAAGGAGGATGTTGCAGATGAGCGACAATGCCTCAGCAAAACTGGAAGGAGCAACAATGGAACTCTGAAAATCCACAACCCAATTCATGGCAGAGTCAAGGCATATATTGGTGCTAAAATTTTTATATGATTTGAAAGTAGCTAAGTGCTTGTTTGGCATAAGTAGCTAGTATTGTTAGGCCTCTAGTTTAACTTTATTTGAACTATATGGCTACACTGTGCAATTCAAAGATGGCTCATTCTGAAACCTGGAGCTAAAAAGCTGAACATTAATAATAGTTAGAACAGACAAAGCTGTTGCTTAAATATTACTTAAAAATAGCTCAAGTGGACCTCCTCTTCTTTAGGCTAAACAACCGCTGCTCTCTCAGCTGCTCCTCACAGGACTTGTGAAAGACTATTATGGAATATTAAGGCTAATGGCTTAAATATTGAGATAAAGGACTTTTTGCCCATTGTGACAAAACTGCATAAAGAAGCTGCGACCACCCAAGCCCACCCTTCCCTGAAAACGCCTCCTGACTGGAACTTGGGACTGTGAGTTAAGCTGCCTAAGGGAACTTGAGACAAGATAAAGGTGACACAACTGTCCTAGTAGTTCAGGTCTGGGGAGAAGTGAACAAGGCTGAGGGAGAAAAATGTATCCACAACAATGCCAAACCCAGCAGCTGTCCTGAAAATCAGCTCTGCCTGCCTTCAGGCTGGGCAAGTCATAGCCACAGACTCGTCTGCTGAAGCCAGGTTTGCATACAAACCTCCCATCAACAGAGGGGAAGAAGGAAATTTTGGGTGTGCAGCGTAAGCTCTGGTAAGATACAGTGGACACCCATCCTCCCTCACACAAACTGGCTCAGCTCTAAAACCCCCCACCCCCAGAAGGCCACATCCAGGGCACATTCCCATGAGGGGCAGCTGAGGGGGTGTCATAACCCATCAAAGACCTCCAAAGTGCCCCCAGACCCATGCCTGAGGCCTTGCACCAGATGACTGCATGGCATGCCACGTAACACAACAGACCTGAAAATCCAGAACCCAATTCACGGCAGACTCCAAGGATATACTGGTGCTCAAGATTTGATATTATTGAAAAGGAGCAAGAGACAGAGTCCAACTTGCCCCACCCCAGGGAGGTACCTGGGCAGTCCCACCTTGCCCAAATCTGCATTAATCCCCTGGAGTCTTACATTCTGTGGGACCTCACCACAGAGAAGACCAGAAGAGGATTTCGTGGGTTGGGTGGGATCCATGGAATGGTGATGTTTTCTACTAAATCTGTCTCTGTCACTCTCTTTCTTCCCCTCTTTCCAGCCCCCTCCCTCCCCACTCCTTTTTCTATTTCTTTCTCTCTCTCTTCCTCTTCTTTTCTTTCTCCTCTCTCTCTTCACAATTATTGTTACATAAAATCCAGACTATCAACTTTGACATATGATCTCATTTTGCACCTTAATTCAGGGGCATCTCCTTTAATAATTTTAATAACCAGATCATAAAAACGCACTGAAACTTGAACAGAACTCATTCACCTTTAAACCGTTTAAGTAAATATTATAGGAAAAAAAAAGTATAGACTAGTATATTTAGGAAATGTTGATTAAAAAGCACCATCAGTAGACTATATCTTGTTCATCCACTCAGCTGGACATGCCACTGAACTGAAGACTGGCATTATCCCATCCTGTATTTCCCTTTGACATTCTCTTTTAGAGCACAGACGTGGCAAAACCAGAAAGTACAGCTTGAGTCAGTCTTTACCTTCCACCGGAATTCAGGAGTCCTCGCAAAGACCAATTCTCCGCGAATCCACTGGACTCGCTCGCAGAGACCAATGCTCCGCGAACAATTCGCGTGGCGAATCGCCGAGTGCAGCCGCCTGAACGCGCCGGGGCTGCGAACAACCAGCCGGGAGCGAGCTCTGGGCAGCTGAGGCCGCAGCGCCGTCACAGACGGCGGCTCGCGGTTACCCGGCAGCCGCGGCACCCGATTGTGAGGCCGGGCCGGGGCCGGGACGCTGCGGCCGGGCGGGCCTCGGTCCCCGCTCCATCCCGCCTCGGTGCCCCCTCGAGCCGCCCTCGGTCTGCCTGTTCCAGCCCTGGTGCCCCCGCGGTCCCCGGGCACAGCGGCAGCAATTCGCTCCCGGGCCCGGAACGGGACGGCCCCGGCGGCAGCGCTCGATATCGCCGGAGCCTCGGCCCCAGCTCCAGGCTGCTCCACATCGGGAAAAGCCCGGCTCTGAACAGATCCTGTTCAGCGCATCGCCCCATGGCAATCTGCCAGCTGCAGCTCCCGGGCGCTGACATTTAGCTTCTCGTTCTTCTTAGGGACACACAAGTAGCAGAAGTCATTTCCTGGTGTCATGATTTATCACCTAATCTGCAGCCAGGAATCAGTGCTCCAGAAGACTGACGTTATTACATCCTGTATTTTTCTTTGGCATTCTCTTTCACAATACAGATGTGCTAAAAGAAAAATGTACAGTATTTATCAACATCCATCTTCAAATGAAATGCAAGACTGATTTTCAGTTGTATTCCTAGCACTGTAATAAAAACACACTAGAACCAGAATTGTTGCAAGTTTCCCGCTTACAGTAAACTTGATATTTCAATATTCTTTCCAAGTTTGTAATATATATGATTTCTTAGGTTTTAGGTTTTACATTTTTCAGATTCTGTGCTGCTTTAGTGTGTGGGTCTGGGCTTCATATTAGGGGATGGTGAGCTCTCTGCACAGAGCAGGCAGACAAAACAATTCCTTCTCTAGCTGGGGACCAAGGGCAACTGATCCAAATCCCAGGCCAAGAGCATAAACAACGTGGACTGAGGAGAGAAAAACAAGAAGGGTGGGACTTCATGGGCTAAAGCTGGAATTGGACAATTAACTCCAATATGCAGATGGGCCAGAACTGATCAAAGCGAGAGACCTTGTGACCGGTCGTGCGTTTTGTGACTGTTTTGGGTCTATCTTGGGTGCAGCCCTGGCTGGGCTCTTGTGCTGCCCGAGGTGGATCCATTGAGGCCTTTTAGCAAGTCCCTACTTTATTCTTTAGCTCTGTCCAGCCTCTGTTCCAGGTCAGCCTACACAAGGCATCATATAAAAACCCATATAGAAAGCCAAGTTCTTGATATTTCCTGAAGAACTTGGTTTGTTAAATTACTGCATTTGCCTTCATGCTGCTGAGCAATAGCACAGATTGTTTGTGTCTTCAGCAGAATTGGCTTGTCTTAGTAAGAAGACTTAGAAGTGAAAAACTTTCCGAGTTAACCAGAATTAAGGAAGTACATTTGACAATCCTATTCGTTTGTGATGTTTCCAAGTCTACTACTCTGTGCAGCCTAAGGAAGCTGTACTAGAATAAGGGAAGAGAGATCTTACAGACATGTTATCTGTAAGTATATGGAAAACCTTCACACGGAGCCCCTGCACAGCCACTTTAAAGACTTGGTGACAGAAGAGCAACATAGGATTGAACGAAGACAGACAAATATCCAATTAAAGTCAAATTACAAATTATTTTCTTTTCAGTTTGGGCCGCAGATTGTATGCTGCTCACCATCCTGGGGGTTCAGAATGTCCTGCAGCATGGCTGAGCCATGAGACTTGTGGAGTAGAATTATAAAAAGGTGAAGCACAAACATTTCTTATGCACCTACATTGCATTACCAAGTCGTCACCTTAAAAATGGTTTTGCTCTTTTAATGGAAGTTTATAGCTGGAATTGAAGGTTTTTTAATTGTTGAGAAGCTCTGAGTAGAAGCAAATATTCTTGCTGGGTACCTGTGGTAGGTAGGTACCTGATACCTGGCAGTGGAGGAATGTGCATGTACTTACATTTAAATCTCTGAAGTATTCATTCTAGTCAAGAGCGTATCCAACCACAAATTTATCTGGAATTTCAAAGCCTGTATCTGTAAGAAAATACAGTTCTTTTTATACTTCAGTGGTGTAAATAGCTTTTAAGTGCACAGTTGGTATTCAACACATACTTGAGCTAAGAGAAATAGGCGTCATCTCTTTCAGGGTGCTTCCTTAAGAATCCGAGCTGCAAATTGATGACAGATGGTAGAATCTAAACCATTCCCGTCAATCAGTAATATAATTAAGGTGTTAAGAGAATGATTTTTATTAACAAAATAATTGTTTAAAACCTAGTTATGAGTTAGTCCTGGGAGAGGAGAAAAGGAGTGAGATTTTACTTGAGTGAAAGGAGATGAACTTTGATTCAGTAGGACTTTTCAGTTTGGAAACAAGGCAAGTTTAATAATGCCAAATGTCAAAACAAATGCCCTCTGGGGTCAAAGCAGAGCAAAACACAATTAAGGTTTAATTCTGTTTTTGCTATCTGAATAGTTAAATTTGTATATCAAGTAACTAAATCTGCGCTCAGGAAATAAAGAAGGTGGTCATGAGGCCTTAGGATGGTGTAGCTAGTCATTAGATCACAAGCTTTTATGTAGTTTCTCCCCATTTCTCTTGGCCTTCATGAAACTTATGTGCCATTTGTCAGATGTGCTGCCTGAAGTGAAATTACAAGACTGTGCTTTGGAAAATACAGGAAAAAAATACTAGAAAAACATGATACTTACAGTCTGGTCTGTAACCTGGACTCTGACGTGTCCTTTTAACGAGCAGGCTGTAAGGCAGAGCAGAGAAGGTTGGTTTTTAAAATATGTCTTGCTCGAAGTTGTAAACTTCCATTCTGCCATGTCTCCCCATTAAGATTCTAAAATCATGCACTTAAATTAAAACAGTGAGATTATTGCACAGAAAGAAGTAGTGTTCAGCCTCATAGTGGAGGGAGAAGCAAAGGCTCTGATCTAGGTTCATTCTTTATGTTCAAGTGGCTCGACTTTGTATTCAGTTCCCTTCAATCCTGTGTCTCTGATCTTTCCCCTTCCATGCAGCAATGTCTCAGGACACTAGAATAGCACAGAGGGGGAAGCATGTCCAAGTGGCTGGTAATGATTTTAGTGGGGTGGGAGGGAGGGAGGGAGGGAGGGAGAAAAGGACAATTTCTTCTGCAAAATCATTTCTATTCTTGGTTTGCCTGTGCACTTCAGAAGAAATTGAGAACCTCCTGGACAGTCACTAGAAGGACTGTCTGAATAACTGATGCTTAATTCAACTGTTTTTATAAAGCATTGTGGTTACTTGACAGAAGCAGGGATATTCCACAAAATTCCTTTTAGAGATCGACTAAAAGCAGATCTAAAATGCTACATGAAGTCATCTTCCAAGTGCTGTCAGACTCTTAGATTCTGGAAACTTCTACGGTATATTAAGAAATATTCTGAGTGTTGTCATTCTAGTATTGAGACAACTGGAGGTGGTGTTAGAAAACCTATGGAAAGAGATTATTTTCCTTCAAACATAAAGTAAGAAACAGAATCCATGAGACTTTATGGACTACACGGAAAGAACCGTAAAACCTTTTTTTATTAATTTGAGCGTTGAAGATGGTAGTGCATAGGTAAATTTCCCAGTTTAAAAAACACTTAATTTTTCAGCAGCTAGATAAGGATTACTTCCTGCATTTGCTTCCTCCCCCCCAAACTTCAAGCCAAACAAGCACCTGTCAGCATACATTGACTATTCACTCAAATGAGTTGAATATATTAGTTAGTGGCTATATCCTTGTACCTTACAACTTTTACCATCCTTGGTTTCTTGTCTTTTATTTTTGAAAGCAGTGCTTTCATTGTTCTCCCAGTCTCAATAATGTCCTGAAAGAGATAAAAAAAATAAATTATCCTTCAAGTCTGAAAGGAAAACCAGACTGTCAGTGGATTAAATTAGAGCATAACAACCTGGCAGCCCAGTAACATAATTAATTATTATTTTATATGTCATATGTATTAATTTGAAAAGAAGGGAGAAAAAAATCCATGTCATTCCACCCCTCGTTCAGTCATTACTTACCTCTACTACTAACACATTCTGGAAGAGATTACACAGGGAAAGAAGGAAAGAAAAGAAAATACTTAAATGCCAATTTTCAGCACATTATACAGACAAGAAAAGCACACTAAAACCCTCAGTTACAAGGAAGTTGCACTGATTTTCAGAGGAGATTGTCATTTTTACTACTGACTTTACTCTGGCGCTTTCCGAAGAGCCTTTCTGTAAGTATTTATGAAAGCTTAAAATGTGGTGATAAATGCAGCTATGTCAGATGTAGATATTGCTCTATGTAAAGCACTTGTATTCTAGAGCCACACTGAATGAGTCAGTTTAGGATGGTTCACTTCTGGGCATTCTGAGATTAAATGGGGAATAGGATCTTTGGGAGCAGTCATTACTGATCACTTCAAGTTTCCACTGAGATCAGTGGGAATTATTCACTGTTTCAAAGCCCAACATTTTAAATCAGTGTTAAGTGGCTGGAAGTATGCAGTATCAAAATCTTAATAAAGATGGATTTCCTGGAAAATACACAAGACCAGTTGTTTCCCTTTAAAAGGTGAAGATGCTAATTCATACCTTCCCATTTAGTGCAGACAGTTCCTCTCCAACAAAACTGATTTTTTTTTCTGCAGGTGAATCATTCTAGAAGGAGAAAGAAGAGATGGAAGTCACATAAACATGCCCAAAAGTGTTATCCTGTATTTGTTTGAAAGGTGTGCTGCTCTTGCTTTTTGCAAGAGGAGGGAGTATGAGATCTGCCCCTGGCTTTGTCCTGTTGAGTGTTCTGCTATATGTTTGTTCCAGTGAATGTGTAATATCCACCCTTTGGGGAAGATCAGTAAATCAGTTCCTTTTTAGTATGTAATTTGGACAGGATGTATGCATCAACTCAATTTTTATATACATAAACTCAAACTACCAGTATTTAGAATGCCAGTCTATGGAGAGAGTCAATTTTCCAAAGAAAAGAAAGTTGCTTACACAGTAGCTTTTTATTCTGACAAAATCCACGGTAACAGGCACAGATTTATCACCATTTTGATTTAGTGCTTTTACATGGTCCAGCAAATCAGCAAAGAATTTATAGCCTCCTTTAAGGACACATAGTGCAACAATGTGATGACTTCCCATGTCCTGCATGATATCTCTAGCCAAATGTTCTGTCCTGTGAGAAAAAAAAAAAAAAAATAGAAGGAATTCTGGAAAGTGTTCTGTATATCTAGTTGTTTGTCCATATATTAAGCAATGTTCAAGTAAAAATTGTAAAAATTTTCATCTTGCTGTTATGTTTTTATAGCTAGCAAATTGTGACCACAGCAAGTCATAGGAAAGTTAGTTACATATTTGCGCAGCACAAGCTGATTTAACCCATAAACCTTAATATTGCGGGATAGGTAGTTTTAAAGATACTTGAGGGAACATGGAAGCTTAACTGGGCTTGTGGAGGAATCCTCTCCATAAACTCCCTCTTGCACTAGACTTCAGGACAGAAGTGTTAGGCTGCAGGGTTTCCATGTTTCTCATGGGCTGCACAGGGCAAGGACCTCAATCTTTTCATTTGGAGGGACAAAAATTTGCACCACTGTCCCTAATCTTTTCTGTTTACCCTCATACCTGTCCAGGATGAGTCCATGAGGAATGAAGACTCTTTCTAAATCTTCTTCATAATGCTTTGGAATGCAAAACAGATTTTTGTTGTAGCCGCTTTCCTCATCTCTTATCTGCAAGGGAAAGGGAAGTAAGTCTAAAACTAGCAACAAAGCCGTACAAGGAAAAGCTTCCAGTCTCTGATAGTGTGAAGAAAAAATTCCTCCACCACAATAATATGTCAAAATAAAACTATTTCTGAGAGTGTTTGATCTTTCTGCTAGAACTGTTCACAATCTGATAACTCAGGAGCTGGTGGCTGAGTTGTGAATGGAGTTGTGAATGGAGTTGTGAATGGATAAACAAGTACTTTGCCCCAGTCATTATGAAATAAATTATTGGCCATCATCAACTCCTTTAAAAAGGCACCCAAAGCAATAACAACCCCCCCTCTTGTTCCATTTGCTGTTCTGCAGAGCTCAGTAGCTTGCTCATGTGGTAGATAAGTGAAAATTAAAATGTAAGTCAAGGAGATTGAGATTACAGGTCAGCATGTGACTTTGAGGTGCTGCTCTACCTTGATCATCATTTTCCACTGTGTAAAAGAGAAAGCTCTGCCTCCTAAGAGTGAATTCACAGCTGAACTTTTGACATTCCAACCATTAGCTGTCTCAGAGGACAAGGGAGATGGCTCACCCCAAAGGAGAAGCTTTGGGATGGCAGTGGGAGGAGGGGAAGCTGCAGAGGGTGCCCACAGGTGGGAAGCAGTTATGCTGTTTGCCCTGGAGCAGTGTTCTTCATCATGGCTGGGGACTGGCCAGGGCTACATCCCACAGATCTGGACCTTAACCCTTTTGCCTCCAGGATTTTGGGTTACAGTTCTTTATTCAACATGCTGGTTTCAGGCTGTTGCACCCAGAGATGTCTGCATGTCTAGAAGAGCCATAATCTCCATTTGGGTTTCTCTTCTGGCCCCAGACAGATTGGTGTCTTTGGATTCTACCTCCCTTCAAGACCTTGATGGATGCTTTGTTCATTTATTAAGTGGTGGTACAAAACCAGGCAAGGCAACATATAAGGAAGTAGAAAGAATTGTGAGTAAGATTAATATATAAGTTCTAGAAATAAATTAGGAAAACACCCTCAAATTCATGAGATTTTGTCACACCTGATACTGCCCTGCTGTTGTTAAAAATACAGAATTAACTGAAAGAAAAATTCAGAGCTGGCTCAAAGCTTCAACGGTGAAAAATAGGTTATGTACATACCAGTTACCTTCCACAGAACTCAGTAAAGCATCTTGCTAAAAGCTCAGAGCTGTGGATTCGGCAGTAATAGCATAAAGTATTGCTAACCACAAGTTAACACCTGCAAACTCTTTAGACAGTTGAATTGTTTTTAATTCTCCTTTTCTTTGGCATAGGAGAGATAAGTGCTTAGGAAGAAAAGAAAATGGACTGTATGAAACAGTAGTAGGTTATCACTTGCAAAACTCATGGCAGCCAAAAATGAAATAACCAATTACTGCCATTTATTTTAAATTGGCCACAAATAGCTTCCTGCATTTAAAGATAAAACTAGAGACAGGTGTTAAAGGAAATTTCAGAAAACAGATTGTAGTAGCACAAGGCAATGGATATAGAAGCTGATCCTGGCTGGACTAAACATATTCTGCAAGTACTCAAAATTGATTGGCCCTAATGGTCCAAGACCATGCAGAATGACCTCGCAGCTGAGCCCTGGGTGGGTGGCAGCAGTTCTGTTCTGCCTGGTTTAGTTACTATTTTCTTCGTGGCTGAAGTCAGTGAAGTGAAAGCATAAGTACAGCATTGGTTTTAGATCGGGTTTGTTCCTGCCTCATTGGCTGTGGAGAGACGCTGGCAGTGACACCGGGATTGGCTGGGTCGGGCTGTGCCACAGCACCAAGAGCAGCCTTAGTGAGTGCAGAGCTGCTCATGGCTTGATGTTGGATTAACCCATCTGTACAGCTCGAATTTCTCCCTCTGGGAGGCTGCTAGTGATGAATACACAGGCAGGGTATGAGATTCTGACTTAAATAGAAGCATTGGTTAAAGACAATGATTATTTGAGACTACTGGTACACATAAACATCATTATCATTTGAAGTATCAAAAAAAAGCACCTTTAAGGATAGTCACTGACGCCAGTATAAAAAGTGCTGTTTGTTTTGTTGTTGGGTTTTGGTTTATTTTGTCTCCAAGATTCCCATGTCTATTGCATTCTACTTAACGGCAGCTTAAAAGCAGTGATAATGCCCCCTGCAATTTGAGCAGCTTCTTTTGCCTAATTGTGATACTGATTGCAGTATTTAATGGACTTCAGCTTTACAGTCTGCTTTTGCATTTATAAATGCACAGCATTTCTTCTGCACAGCAAGTTAAAGATCAGCCTTTTGCCAAAGCTGAGCTTCCTGCTGCACTTGATTAGTGACAGCACAGCTGCTTCAACTCAAGTGAGGGATGAGTTTGTCTGTGTGGATGTAACTGTGAAATAAAGGTAATCTTGAGGCATATAGGTGTGCACAGTCATTACTGCTTAAAGCTACTCCAGCAGTGCAGCTTTATAGCTGTTACTTGGTTTAACAACTCTGTTCATTGAGAATCTTGGGTACAAACAAGATCTTCTACAACAATAGCCTCTGTGTGAAGCATTTTTTAAAGCCTAATGAAAAGTTCAAAACCAGAACTTTAAGGATTGCATCCGTTTGAGCACCACATCACCACGGCAACCTGCCTTACAGGCTCATTAAAGCCTTTGCATTGTTGAATATTGCCTTGGCATATACTGAATAATACAGTGACAGCCCATAATAATAAAGCAATCTACTCAACTATCATACAAAATCATTAAATTCTTAAATAATGAGTTTATAACTTGAAGAATTAGTTGTCTCATTTAGTTTCAGTCTCATCTGTCCAATTACTGATGTAAGTGTCTGAGTTTAAGTGGAAAAAACAACAAAACTAAGTAGAGCAATTTTGTACAGTAGAGAAATCAATAACTATTGTTCCATCAGCACAGAATGAAAGAATGTGAATATAGGTATGCTAAAGTCAAATAATGTCATGCCTTTGTAGAAAAGTGAGTCTATCCAGACGCCTCTGCTCTGAAAGCCATCTTTTCTGCTGAGCAAATATAAGAACCAAAGCCTTTCATTAGCCAGTGTTTCTAATGTTCTGCTATTTTTGCTGAAGCTGACCTTTCCCCCCCAGCCAAAGCTCCCTTCAGGCAAATAACCAAACACAAGGACTTTATGCTTTCTTACCTGCAGTCCATGAGCCATAATCCCTCTTTGAAGGATGCTCTTGCAGAATGAGTTGGTGTTACTACTGCAGTTTGGCTTGCTCTATTTTAATCTTTCAGTCAGACCATGACTTGCTTCTAGAAGGTCAAAACTGCCATCTTTCCTGCAGGAAGCATTACTTCCTTCTGCTTATGTACTGACATCACGATCCCAGGTTCTTACCTAATCAGATTAACCAGAAATAAAATGAGTTTGAGCCTTGCTGTAACCAATGAGAATAAAGATGTGGGGAAGGAGGGAGATGCAAAAGAGAAGCTCATGAGTCAAATTAATGGGAAGGACTATGTAGAATCTGAGGTGGGGTTTTTAACTGCAAACACACATCAGATATTTGGTTGTAGCCGGTGGTAAATCAGTGGTGTATGTGTAAAAGGTAAGGTTGTATACCATTTTCTTACAGAGTGTTTACACAATCCATTGTTGTGATGAAGTCCATGTCTTTTAAAAATTCATGTTATAACTTGCTGTCAGAAAATAAAGCAGACAAAGCCCGTTTTTAAAAGGATCTTGAAGGAGAAGTCTGCAGCTGTTGAGATGTGGTGAACCCTGTCGATCATTCTTCCAGGTCATCCTTTCATAAAACGAGAGGGTGATAGTTCCAGTAACATGCTTCACATCATTTAAAATCAAATCATGCTGACATTTCCTGTAATCTGATTAATCTACAAAGCTGCACTATTATCTGGGATTAACATGAAAGCCTGAAAGTTCTAAAAATTAATCCTACTTGCAAAATGAGCTAAAACCAGCTTGCATGCAACATATTACAGGATGTTCTTACTAGATGGAGTATATTTTATTAATTCAACTAGTTTAGTGTTCTCTTGGTGAGGGAGCACAGTAGCTAATGAGAGGAGATTTTTCTTGTTTCTTTGTAGCCTCACAGTTGCGCTTCAGGTTGTGGCTGGTGACACTTGGGATAATGTAGAAAATCTGTTCCAGTGGATTAATGGGCATATCCACATCTTAAGTGAGACATTAAATACTAGTTCTCTTGGGAACTGTTAGTGCCTTGAGGCTACCTGACCCCTATTTGATGTAGTCAGCAGAACCTTCCTTCAATGAATTCCCTACTGTATTTCCTATACGCCTGTGAGCTCCATATCCTGAGAAAAGCCTTGCTTTTCTAATTCCTAGAGTAAGGTGGGCCTTTCTAGCTGACACGTTTGTTGGTTGATTCTCATGTAGTTTTCCACATTTAAACAGAGTTTAGCCTAGTTTTGCTAAAATCAACAGCTTGAATGCAGCTACTTGTTTAAAGCCTCTTTCTAATCAAGGCATTAATTATTGACACTACTCTCACTTTACCATTTTCAGCAGTCAAACTGAGCACAGTGTCTGAAATTATAGTGAAAAAATAAATACTGTATGCATATCTCATGTGATCTGTAGCTCACAGCTTAGCTGTGCCCTGTTTCAAAATACCCTGTTCTTCTCTGTATGATGGACTTTTTGGTGTATTTAATCTCTGTATAGGAAAACCTTGGCTAGAGATTACTCCTTCTTGGCATTACTCCTTCTTGGATTTTTCCTTCCTGCTCTCTGAACAGGCCACTTGAAAAATATTCTCACATGGAATATATTTGCTTTGGTTCTGGATATTAGAAGGCCAGGTTTGCTGTGTAAATTTTATAACTCCCTGTTTTTTTTTTTACTTGAGGAAGGTTTGATTCCCTATTGCTCACATTTCTAGAAACTGTACATTGGAACTTGCAAATCTTTGTGTCTCCTTTAGGCACTGTGCTCTTAGATCTGACCTGAACTGAACCCAGTTCTAAAGTCCTGTTTAATTCTGTTTCAGAAAAGGGTTGTAGAAAATTCTTCTCACTGACTTACTTTTGTGTTTTGGCTGCATGGGGAATATTAGAGTGACAAATGAGCAGTGACATTATTGCTTAGAGCCCATGTTTACTCTTTCATTAAACTTTAAGCTGGTTTAAGAAGTCTCTGCCTACTCTATTTGGAAACTACTTCCCAGATCATATTGGTTCAAATGAATTTAGGCTTCTCAGTAAATTTCACAGAACCATGATAGTAATCACACACCACAATCACCTGTTTTATTGTCACATTCTGAAGAAAAAAAAATACTCACAGGTAAAATGTTCATGCTACAACAGCCGTTTGTCATTGCTGAATAATGAAAATAGAATGTAGCCAGCTGGCATCCTTGGATGGCTTCTCTGTTGTAAGTTATGCGAACATACTCCCATAGGAAAGAACAAAAAAGTTTAGGTGTATATGTATTTGTTCCATATGGGAGCCCCAAGTGCATCATTTTAAAATTAAGTGTTAATTTTAAACCAAATCAGGTTTCAATCTCTTGCCCTGCTCTAGATAATAGGAATGCTGAAAGACCCACTAAGTGTAGCCCACACAAACAGACTGGAAATTAATTAGATCAGCACTGATAGCTTGGTAAAAGCAGCCAGTCCATAGAGAACAACGGTGCTCCTGGCCTTGCATCTATTCCCAGAACTACTGAATCAGTAACTCCTTTTCTCAGGACGTGATTTTGCTGTTTCCATAGCTGAGTTGTTAAACAGGTTTACATTCTATTACAGTTCGGAGTGGCCGGCCTTGAGACTGCTGCGATCATTTTAAAGGTCCTCCAGAAACACTGCATGACCGCTGATAACGCATTTAATTGAACTAAACTCATCTCCTATTAGTTCTTCGCGTCCGGAAGGCGGGCGCGGGCGGCTGGATGTGCCGTGCGGCGGCGCTTCGGTCCCGGGCGCTGCCGAGCGAGCCCGGGCTGTGCCGCGAGAGGGCAGCGCCGGCCAAGGGAGCGGCGCGGGCGGCCGAGCGCCTGCGGCTCAGCCCGGGCATCGGGGAGAGGTCCTGCGTCCCCCAGAGGGTGCTGGCACTGCCCAGGCTCCCCGGGGAATGGGCACGGCCCCGAGGCTGCCAGAGCGTTCGGACAGCGCTGCCAGGGATGCTCAGGGGGGATTGCTGGGGCAGGGACGGGAGCTGGATGATCACACGGAGAAGGGCCGTTTCCAAGGAAGGGCGTGTAGCGGCAGGACGTTAGCTCAGTTGGTTGGAACATGGCGTTAATAACGCCAAGGTTGTGGGTTTGGACCCTATATGGGTCATTCGCTTCAGAGCTGGACTTGCTGATCCTTGTGGGTCCCTTCCCACTCAGAATATTCTGCGATCCTGTGACACGGGGGAATGGATTCCTACCGACAGAGCGTAGGTGTAGATGAGATACTGGGAAGAAATTTGTGACAACGAAGCTTGGTGAGACCCTGGCACAGGGTGGCCAGAGCAGCCCTGGATCCCTGGCAGTGCCCAAGCTTGGAGCACCCCCTGGGATAGTGGAAGGGGTCCCTGCCCGTGGCCCCTTCCAACCTGAACCATTCCAGAATTCAGTGATTCTGTCATGCCTGCTGGTCCCTTCCAGCTCGGACTATTCTGTGATTCTGCAAAATATTTACACCAGTTCCAAACTTGTATAATTGTGGTTTACAGGAAAACTGCTCTGATCTGTACCACTGAAGACCTGATCCATAGGCTCCAAGTTCCTAGTGCCTGCTAAAACCTTCAATTAAAACTCAGCACTTGTATTCAGTGGCTGATGGGTTATTAGACAAACTGATCAACACATTTTGCAATGGCTAGCTTTCAGTAAGCCCATGCCCATCCTAAATCTATTTTTTTTTTTTTTCTTGGACTTTGAATTCTTAGATAAGACCAGCTGCTTAATTGGTTTGCAAAAAAAAAAAAAAAAAAAAAAAAAAATGTTTGGAAAAACCACACTGCACATTCCACGGTAAACAGTGCATGTTTACAATTAAAGACTAGAAGCAGTTACACAAATTTCAGTCTCCTTATGTACTGCTTTAGATGGTGTAGTTTTTTAATGTAGAAAATTTCACTAATATGAGCCTTCATACTTTCCTAATCTATTTTCTCTCTGGCCTGAGACTTTATTACTTTACTGAAATAGAAAAGTGATATAAATCTCATTCAGTATTGGAGATTTATAAATGTTGTGCATGAAAATGTTTTGCTTTTACAACTCAGCTGATAACCACAACAAACAATCAATAACCCTAGGAAACACAGACTGCTGGATGTCAGAACTGTAGAAGATTACCTGGATTTTAAATTAGAATAATTCTTGAAAATATCCTGACACCAGTTCAGAAGGAGATGAATGATACATTTTTCAAGCTCAGAAAATCTGATGGCCAGCATGGAGGAAAAGTGCAGTATTTATTAACAAAGTCTTTGAGGCCCTAACAGAAATGGTGGAGTGACTGTTTGAAGGGAAACCTTTATATACCTTTTGCTACATTTGGTTTGTAGATAGGAGAAATGTTTCCGTCTCCTGGACTGTCTTATGTTAGAAAGTCATTTTGAGAGAGGATCTGATTAGGACTGGGGCAGCAGAGCAGAGACAAGGAATCAGGACTTCTGGATTTTATTCCCAGCTCAGACACACAGTTTATTTACTGTATACCCGTGGCAAATTTATTTTCCCGACTGCTCCTGCTGTACCTCTGACCTCCCTCTGTGCCTGCTTTCCCCCTCTGCCTCTTGTAATCAGCTGACCTCAGTGCTTGAGTCTTCTCTGCCCTGGGCTGCACAGTCCTTGCCAGTTTTGGGGACACGCCTTCCAAGAAGCCCCATTGCTGCCATCACTGGTGGTCAAATGCATGATTTGGTAGAAGATTGTGACCTGTTTCCTTGCACGTGAAGCTGCAGTTGTTGCAGTTCAACGCGTCTGTGAGCAAACAGGAGCTGCTCCGTGCCTGCCATGGTGTGCAGTGTGTCTGATCCCGTTCCCCCACCCCCCTACAGCTGGATGGGCTCTTTCACCTCGGGAGCAATGGGTGGTCTGGGAAGCAGCCTGCTCTGCTCTTGGGGAGCTGGACTCATCTCCACTACAGAGATGTTTAATAAAAATATTTGTTAAACAATGGCTTTATCTGAGTGTGTGATCACGGCTGTTTTATTTTAGCAACGTAACAGCAATAACAATTAAATCCATATTTCTCCTTGGATATTTATTTTCCTGAATTGATTCTCTGTGCTGTGAAAGAATTCGGTGTGAATTGCTGAGTTAAAATAGAACTGCTTGCAGTGGATTTCAGATTGCTTGTATTACCTTACTATGATTCTTCTATTACTTGAGACATTAAGCCAGTATAAAAATACATACCACAGAGAGTCCATGCTTTGAAATGTTCTAAAACTCTTCTTCATAATCACTATTTTTAATTCTTAACATAATTCTATTCTGCAAAGCCATGTTTGACTCTTAGGAGAGCTAAGTGCCATATTCCCATGACAGCATGTAAGAAAAATGTGGACTATGCATTTTAATAAGATTTAAAAAAGATTCCTTTTACAATACCATGCAACTACTGCATTCAAGTGAAGATAGCTCATCTCTAGATCTCAGTTTTATAAACCCATCTATTTCAGTGTTGCCAATGCCTTCTGTTGAGATGTTGAATATTGAAGATGACACTTTTGTAGGAACTGGCTTAGAAAGATTTTACTGCTGCTACTTGTGTTCCTTACAGGCCCTGGCTGTGGGACCCACCTCCAGTGCCATTGGCTGTGCAGGCTTGCCCACAATGTGAAAAGCCAATTCAGCACAGTTTCCTGTTGCAGTGTGCAGCTACGCAAACGGAGCAAAAAGGCTTTGTGAATTTGAGATGGGAGTTTCTGTTTCCTAAACCTAAAGCTGGAGTTTCTATTCTGTATTTTTACGTGCATTCATCCTTCCCCCTGGAGTTATTCCCATTGGATTTTACCTGTAATGTATTCACACTGGGCATTGTTCTATTGGTTTCACCTTATCTCTTATTTTCCCCTATAAAACCTTTGTCTGGACCCCTGATCGTGGTCACTTGTACGTGCGGCGATCGGGCAAATACAACCTACTTTAGACTGCACAACAAGTGTCCAACCTCTTGAGTCTCTTTATCCCGGTCTTGATCACGCTCTCTAAACAGCTCTGTCCGTATCAGACGAACCCACAAAGGTGTTTGTTGCCTCTCTCTCTCGCCGGCGGCTCCCGGAAGCGCCTGGCCAGCGCTCCGGGAAAGCGGACCGGGCGAAAACAAGGAAGTCGGAGAGAGAAGAAAAGAACGAAAAGCAGCAGTTTCCTAAGACAGCGGAGGGAGCAAAGAGAAAGTTTCTGTAACTGATTCTTAAGATTTCAATTCCTTTGTCAGACACAAAATATCTTTTTTCAACATAGATCACTTTTATCCCCATTAGAGATAATAAAAAGTCCTCCCTTAACTGAAATGAAGGGGTTATGCCCTGAATGCACATTTCTTTTGGAGTCCTCGGCAGCAAAATGTCCAGAAATGCAGAGCAGTGCACCCCATTTTTATCCTGCATACAATGACCCAAATTTAGGTCATTGCTTTTCTTCAGTCTTACACAACCTATATCTCAGAATGGCAGATTTTATATCTTCTTAACACATATATTTTGCTAACATAAAACTAAACATGGCTGCTTCATGGCAGTTGACAGCTGTCACTGGAACAGGACAGGAAACTGGAAAGATGATGGAGTTTTCTTACTTTTGTCTTTGGATTACTCTCAAGCAAATCCTCTGGTGTTAATCAATAATATAGATTTCTCATGAAGCCCCCTTAGGCAAATTTTTAAAAAATAAGTAATTCTGAAAAAGAGTAAGTTCTCAGTGGTGATATTTCTGAAACTGACTTACTTGTCCTTTCAAAAATACTTTGTTAGTGTTTAGAAAAGGTGCAAACCCCAGTCATCATTGTAACAAGTGTGTTTGCCCCTGCTTTCCTTCTGAAGCCACCATTTTAATCTGGTGAAGGGGCAAATTTTGTTTATGTAAAATATATAAAGGGGTACAATTTAAATTTGCTGTTGCACATGGTCATATGGGAAATACAGATTTATCCTACGTAGACCCATACATTTAACATGGGACTACATATGAAATATTTGCTAGAAGCCATCTCATTGACGTCAGTTAGGTTTTTAAGGGATTTAAGCAAATAGAGCACACCTCTCAGCATTTCTGAATTCATTAGCCTTCCACTGACAGCCTGCTCCTATTCTCCAGTCAGTATGCCCCAGGTTTTCAGGCCTAAGTATTGGAATTACTTGTATATCACCTGTAATCTGACCACAATTTGAAAAATGAGCATGTAGTTTTGTGATTACGCAGAGAGAAGTAGGTTATATAAAAGGTCCTTCATGAAACACATTTCTTCATGCTTCCCCTATGTCATATAATGGTCTTGATCTGTGGGAAAAGTAATAAAACCCAAATCTGAGTGGTTGAAAATTAGTGCAGTTCTACTGTAGTTAATCTACATATACTTTAAGATGTGTATTCACTGATAGTTAAACTTATGCAACAGACTGTTTAAAGAGTAGAATTAATTTAATTAGTTATCTAAATTTTAACCCTCAAATGATACTAATATTTAAAATCTAATAGTTAAGGCTTGTGCTTGTTTATGTCAAGTTGTTGTGCTTGAAAGAGATTTATAAAATCCACATTTTTAATTTATAAACAGTCTCGTTTCATCTAAAAATGTTTATCCCATTTTCCAGTCTGAAACACTGCTGTACTTGCACTGCTCTTGTGTGCCCCAAACTCAGCAAAATTAATTCCCTATTCACTCCGATGATGACAGCGAGTATGTTATTCAATGAGAACAAGTTGGGTTTGTTTCCAGCTCTCCTTGAGGCACCTTGGCTCAGAGCAGAGACCTTGTGTGTCACCAAAAGGGTCTTGCAGGCCTGTTAATCAGAGCCACGTAAGTTGTCACGACACAGTGGACACAGCGACTGGCTTTCGCTCTGTTCAGCCCTTCACAAGAGCAGGTCATAATGAAGCTAAAAACCATGGTTGAATATTAATGAGGGCAATTCATTCTTCACTCCTCATCTAGTCTTTTGCACGTTTCATTTGAGTGTATGCCAAAACTGACATAAAGCTAATAACTCAGAGGGAGCCCCCTTACGTAACGCTGTGCGATGCCCTCCCGTGACATGGCAATTTACTTGTCTTTCTTTGTGCATTGCTGCTGCTGTAAACGTGCATTTCAGAAAGGGCCATGCAGCACTGACTGGGAAAATCCGACTTTGTAGAAGATGTGATGTAGCGGTAATGAAGAGAAACCAGAATGGGAGGCCGTGGGTTCAGATGCTGGCTGAAGATCACTCAGTCTGTCCACAAATCTAAAAATGCAGCACTGTGTGGTAAAGCTGGAAAATCTTTAATATTTTGGCTTTTAAGAAAAGAAGAAACTTAAAGTCATGGAAGACAGCTGTGATAATTTTGGTTATTTTTAGACATGTTAAATTTTCATTATAGCAATTTTTCTTTTAATTATCTTTTTAAACAGCTTCCATTGTAAAACATCACCCACCATGACTGGCTTTTCAAAAATGCCTTTTAATCAGTAGGGGTCCAATTTGGGAAAGCACAGAACTCTGCATTAAGGACTATCCCTCTTGAAGGCAGCTGAACCTTCAGGCCTGTGTTAAGGTTTCAGTCCAGCTTCACTCATGGTGCTGAAGAAGCTCAAATGATTGAGGCACAGAGTAAACTGGACCTGAAAACCCCTCATATGCAGCTTTGCTGCCTCTCATCTCCTAACAGGAATTGTGTGAGAGTGGCAGAAGGGAGACCTGTCCAGGTGTCATAGCCAGAAACTGGGACATTGAGAACTTCCCTTTTCCAGTTCAAAAAATTCCACAGACATGCTGCCAGTAAGAGGCTGTAGCAGCAGAGTTTTTGTATGGATAATATGGTGCATACAGTGAGTCTGCTCAGGAAAAACAAGACAAGCTGCTAAAAGAAAAATGAGTTTTGGACAGCTAGGGGGTATAATAGACCCATCACAGCTGTGTCAATGGGCTCAAAGCAAAGGCTTTGTGATTTAAAACACACAGTATGTTGTTATGTTTAACTGTATTTTTAAAAAATCCATCATCTCAAGCTGTGTTTTCTATCTGGAAGCTAGAAAAGGTTGAGGAGTTGGCTGCCAGGGACCAGCAGGGGACAACTGCTGCCTAAAGGAGCCAAGCAGGGTAACACATGGGCTGAGGTGAGTGAAACAGGTCTGGGGAGGGGACTGGGATCAACCAGGAGTTCAGATCACCTGGAAGGGTCATGGTGATGCCACAGCTCCAAGCTCAAGCTGGGAAGT
Source organism: Vidua macroura (assembly GCF_024509145.1). Lineage (NCBI taxonomy): Eukaryota > Metazoa > Chordata > Aves > Passeriformes > Viduidae > Vidua > Vidua macroura. Next base: position 61,875 of record NC_071581.1, read on the forward strand.
CAATCCACAGATCAGGTCCAGTGCTTACCAGGCCAGCCCACAGCAACACGACAGATTCCTCCAAGTTGGGGACATGGGGACAGGTGCACGTGGACAGGGCTCTGACAAGGATGGGAGCCCAGTCCTGAGCTTGAAAGGAGCCACTGCACCCCCTGTGAGAGCAGCCATGGCCAGTGGGGCTGATGGGGCACGCAGGGGACCCAAGTGCAGCAGGTTTTCTCTCTAAAGAAGCCCTGAAGAGTCAGACTTGTAGTCAATCAGAAGAGAAAATCACAAATAAACCTTTGATAGGTTTTTAACATAATACTTGTACATGTCTGAAAGACTGAAAAAAATAGCAAAAAGTTACCAAGAGACTTACGAGGTCACACAAGATCTGTTCCAACCATAGAGGAAATAGTAATTCCCAAAAACTGGCATCTGATGACATTAACCATTCAGGTTTAGCATTGAGGCAGTGAGGTAATTAACAATCTTAATTTGTTTCTATCAAATACTTTGACAGCTCTGCATCTTCAGAAGAAGTGAGCAGATAAATGCCATGATGTAGCACGGGGCAGCTGGTTTGGATCCTTGTCCCCATATATGCTGGAAGAGCACTAGAGCATTTATTCCTGTGTAGGCATGTTCAGACAGCCCATCATCAGAAAGTTAACAGAAAGCAGATATAGCTCCCACATATGTGGAGCTACATACCTCCCAAGCATTGTCAGAGAAGTAATTTATACTTCTATGTGGACTTTTTTTTTTTTTCAGAAAGAAATTAAAAAGATCAACTTAATCTTTCATTTCCATGTCTTTCCCTGCTAATTTGGATCATGACAGATCTTTTATGTGTACTTTTGCATCCTGCACCTGTGTACAACAGCCTTTGAGAAGAGAGGGGGCAGGTTTCCCATAGCTCCCAGGACTTAATGGAACAGTGAAAACTTCAAAACTGAAGTAGTCCTGTAAGAGAAACTTCATGTAAGCACCTTCCTGAGAAATGGGAGATCTGCAAAAGGGAACTTCAAAAGTAGTATCTAAGAGACAGGAGTAACAATTGATATCCAACAAATAATTTATGTGGTGACCAATTTTTATGACAGTTCTAGATGTAACTTGTATGTTGCATGGCATTGTATATATTGTCATATATTGTATGGCATTGATTTTTTTATTCCCTTTCTACGGTTTTCTTCAGTGCTATTTGAAGGTAAAAAAAGGGTATTTTTTTTCCTTTTTGAATAATATATCTGGTTCCCAGATTTGCTGCCTTGATAGTAATATGTGTGTTTTATTGAACATCTCTGGATAAACTTCCTTACTTGCCATCCAAAGGGAGGACAAACCTGTCTGACAAACCTGAACTGTGATACAAGGATTGACCTAATCCCTCTTAGTCATGGCTAGGGATAACTTTGGGCCATGTTGTGATACCTTGCTGTAACTGACACTAGAGTTCCATTCCCATGTCTCATTTAAGAAGGAGTTCCTCTGCCTGTGTAACAATATGTGTGCAGGGACTCAGTGCTGGGCTTACAGGACAGACTGAAAATCCCCTCTGAGGAACAATCTATGACTGTTAATAGAGACATGACTGTGTGGCAAAGGCAGATTGAATTTCTCCCTTGTTTTAAAAGCAAAAAGAAGCAAATATTTTTCCAATGTTTACTCTGTCTTAATTTTTTAATAGGAAGCCTCTTTTTCCTTCTCTCAGATGATAGTGAGCTTCTTAAGATGGGGACTGTCTTTGGCTGGTGAGCAGATGATCTTAATGGAAGGTGATCGATCTTGTGCCATGATGATAAAACTGATGATAAAAGTGCTGCATTGGGTACAAGTCAAAGGAAGAAACTAATTGTCAAAGTATCAGGAAAAAATATGGAAGCTATTTTGTGCATATCTTTTGTTTGTTTGTTTGTTTGTTTGTTTTGTTTGTTTGTTTGTTTTGTTTCAGTGCATGTAGAAGAAGAAAATTAAGCAATATAAATTAAACAGTATTTTGTAGTGATATAAGTGTGAATGCAGTTAATTAGCACAGGGGAAATACGATCCTAAAAATAATGTTGGAAATGGAGTTTTGTTAAATAGATGAGAATGCTTTTGCTGGCTGTGTGACAAGCCCCAGTACAAGATGTCTAGTCTGTAGATTCCACCGCTGAGTAACTCATTGCCATAATTCATGTAAAACAATACAATTTTATCTTTCTCCTAATAAAATTAGGTACAAAATGGGTTTGTAGTGGAGCATTTATGCTGTCCTCTCTGCCCCAAAGGTCGGTGTATTGTCTGCATTAAATGTTTGAGTCATATTTGAAAGAAGAGTAACTGGATAAAAATGTCTGTGCTGGAAGTGTTTGCTTCCCAGGAGTGTAGGAGCTTGAGTGCTTAACCATAGTTCTGCAGCAGATGGTGAGCAGCCAAGCCACTAGAATGGGATGAGAATCTCTAATGTCAACTTTGCCTTCAGGGATGAAAACCTCTATTTTTTATAGGGAGGGGTCTTTCATCTGCAGTGCAGCAATACATGTTGTTCAGCTGCATTTTAACTAAATGGTTTTATTTCCTACAGCATATGAAGTGTCTGTTTTGGGATAATAAGAACTAGCATTTTTATGCATACAAGTCTGGTTCTGCTGAAATCAGTGGCAAGATGATTTGATTTCAGTGGAATCAAGGCTTAGGCAGTCCATTTCAATGTCAAATCACAATAGCAGGCATTTGTGCTTTGAGCAGTATCAGCAGTGTTCCATGCTGAATTATCAACAGCCTTCTGTATTTTTACAGCAAAATCACATCTTAGTTTCTGAGGTGGTGGGAAAAGGAATTCTGCTGGCTGGATGAAATCTGGAATGGTTTTGCTCTGAACCACTTGGGAGTCACAGGCCTGGAATGACAGGGTCAGGAGAGCAGAAACCATCCTGGTTTGGCATGAAAGAGGGGGGGCAGAGATGAGGGACACGGAAAACATCAAGATGTCTGAATAAACAAATGAGCTAGACTTTAGCTGGAGTAAATCTGAAAAGATGCAACAAATTCAGTGAAGCCTTCTCTGGTTTACTTCACAGACTTTCCAGGCTTTGACTGATCTATATCATACAGTGGTTCTTTTAAAGTTTATCCCATCTCTAATTATTTATCCCATCACTAATATTTGTTATATCTTAGGGTTTGACATGCACTTTTTGAGGCCTTTTAAGAACTGATTTTACCAAGAAACCACAGGATTCAGGATAATATGTTTTAGACTCTTTGGTGTCAGTGGTGGTTTTGTCTCTTTGAGGTTTGCTTTGTTCCCAGGTTGTGGGTTCAGTGGGAAAAGTCTTCATGTAGCATCTGGTTTTTCACTGCCTGTTACTTGCTGAAAAAAAACCATAGCATTTCCAAGTTGCAAATGAAAAGTGTATGCCCTGTCAGGAACCTTCCCTCATCCTTGCTAGAGTGCAGGTATGCTACCCAAATCCTCCTCAGAGCTCTCTTTTTATAAATAGTAGCCAAAGTACAAAAGGCAAGACTTAAACAAAACTGAACAAAAATATACCTTTGGATTTTAAGGTACTGTTAAATCTACAAAGTGAATTTGACAAGATTTAAAGGAGCAATGAAATATTATCTTTCAATGCAACATTTCTCTGCTCAGTTTCTTCTGAAAATATATGGTAGTGAAAGCACAATTCACTACGGAGAAAAAAAGGCTTTCTGCAAATGTTAGATACGGTTGGCTGCTCCTAGGAACCCTTCAGAGGTCCAGGCACATCAAGCTCAACGGTTTGTATATGGCCTTCATTGCAGCTTGAGGTTTTTAAAGCAGAGACACTGACCCTTCTCAGATGGACAAGAGTAACAACAGGGCACAACAGGCTTGGAAAGCAGCACTCACCTCAAAGCAGAAACTGGGCTGCTGGGTCTACAAGGGGTCTACAAGGGACGGCCACACTGAGCAAATGTTTGGCCAGTGTGTATTGAAATCTTCACAGGTACAACTCTTACAAACTCTCAATAATTCCTCACCACCAACAACCCCATGGCATCTTTTATCTTGCCTTAGACCCTTTGCCTTTCTAGAATACACCACCAAAACAACAACCTGAACCATGAAAGGAGCTCTGCAATGGAGCCACAGGATAAGACAGGAATAGCATCAAACTCCAGGCCTTCATGTTTTAACTAAAACTAACAGCAGCTGTCCCTCTAAAATAACTTTCCTTATCTGCCTGATGCTCTCTTACATTCTACAAATACTCTCTAATGCTTTAGGAACTACAAGTATGGAGTAAAGCACAACACTTTTGCCTTCAGGCAAACGTTTACAGCACAAGCACATTTTGGTCTCCTGAGTCATCACTTTTGCTTTGGGATATTGCAGGTTTGCTCGAAGCTGAGGTGCTGCTGACAGTTCTGAAGGCTTGTCGCTTTTAGAATGAGAATGCTGAAACAGAGCTGTCATTCCAATTTCACTGAAATGCCTCCTCCTTTTGAAAAACATTCAAATTAACAATGCCTCACTGGTAATCACTCTGTGATTCCCTCTTGCTCGTAGAGAAGCATCTAAAATAGAAAGTCTGCTAGGATTAATTAGTGCAGATGTTAATATGCCTTACATCCTTGCCAAAAATCATAAATGATTACCAAAAAGAATGCAGAAAAGTCCCTCTTGGTGATTCCCAAGGCACTTGGTAACATTAAATACCACATTTTACCACAGACACTATTCAGAGCCAAGTCAGATGAGACCTCATTTCTTGAGAATCATCCCCAACACTGGAGGGAGATCAGGGCTGATACAGCTGTCATCATCAGAAAGCAGCTTTTTCTTTTAATGGGAGAAGGAATAGGCATTACACCTATTTTAGAAGGGCTTGAACTGGAAGAGATCTACCCGGGGAAAGGAGGTCAGAAGACACAGGGTGCAATCTCTGCCATTACTGTGGACAGAGGTAACAACATATGTCGAGGAGACACCAAGCATCTGGTGTGCCCCTACTCTGTGCAAGAATTCCATAAAGAAACCAACAGAACGTTCTTCCATCATCCTCATGGCATGTTCTCCTGCTGCTGGATTCATACCCATGCACAGCTGTCACTCTGAGTGTGGACCCTTTTCTAGATCACTCAAACACAACCGTGGCTATGAGGGCTACGTGTGAAAAATAAAACACGACAGCTTGTTTCGGTTACAGGGAGTACACCCGTGCACAGACATGCTCCACAGTCACAACAAAGATGTCACTTTTATAAAGAGACACAGTATATCCAGTCAGGTGCAGTGTTATTCAAACAAGCACCATATGCTGTAGCCCCATGATGCCCTTTAAAAATAGCAAGAACTTTAAAAATGAGAGTACTGATCTGGAGCAGAGGCTTTTTAGACTCCTTTCAGAGAATATTCTTCGATATGGAGCACAGCTATGAAGTACAGATGCTAGAGCAGAACTACTGAAGCAGCAAAGGTTTTCAAACAGCAAAATTCTCATTCAGTTGTTGCTTGTAACAAAATATATCGAAAGATTACAACTTGTTTCAAGGCAGAGATGGGGCAGGAAGGGAACTGAGACAAATCCCCTAAGAAGATCTCATCACTGAAACCGTAGTTGAAACTAAACTGGCCATTACCTTCAAATTTTAGCTGTTTGAGAAGAGAAAAAATTCTGTCTTTAGATAAAAATACTTATATCTTCTTAAGATCCAGTTTTAATAGGAATTCAGAAAATTTGATTAGCTTTTGACATGACTGAGTCTGCAAATAACTAAGATAGAATTGACATGTATTAACTCAGGATTTATTTCCAAAATTTTCAACCTACTTAGGCAATAAAATGCAAGTTTGCAGTGAATATAGATGTTTAATATCAATAGTAGAATAGGAGGCAGGACAAAATGCTGCTTATATGCCATAAGAGATACCAAAGAGTCCATAACCACTTATGAAAGCTTTATTATATACATCAACTATTTGAGATTTATCACAACCTGTCAGGTGAAACAGATATTTCTCCTGAGCAATCAGACTAAGTCCCATATCCAGAATCATAATTCTAATTTAATCTGCACCTCATTAATGCACAGAGTTTTAAGAAGCAAAGCTTACTGTAAACAGGACTCTGTTAACGCAAGATCAAAAGCTGGAACCAGAATCATCAGCACCTGTGCTTTGAGTAAAAGAACAGTGATGACAGGAAACATGGCCAAGAAAGGAAACTTAACAAGCTAACTTAATTTCTTTCATTTTGTTAAAGTACATCACTCACGCTTTCCAGTTCCTATTTAGCCATCAGGATGTGCACATGGCACAAGTGACTTTCAGGAAGGATTTGAAGGAGATGACAGTGGTGGATTCAGAAACTAATGCAAGAGGTCATTCTCATGCTTGGGAAGCAGCAAGGAAAAACTGACCTTTCAAATCTCAGCAGGGTGGTGAAGGCTGCTGTCACTGGCAGAGCAGAGGGGATTAGAACTGGTGATTATTTATATGAGACTTATAACTCTCACTTTGGAAAAAAAAAAAAAAAATACCTCAAATCCTTTCACGCTGTCTCCAAGAGCTTCTACAATTCCAGAACATTCAAACCCAGGAACAAGAGGAGTCTTAGGAGGGTTGTCAATATTCCCCTGTCGCACCATCAAATCAATAAAGTTCTGTCATGGTTGGACACTGGTGCAATGCCAGCGTCCCCATGAAAATGCACCTTCTCTAAATAATGCTGTGAGATGTTATCAGGAACAGAGCAGAGCAGGCCCAAGCTTAATAACAAAGGAAAAAAACTTTATTAAACTACTACTAATACAGAAAACACATAAACTAAATCTAGGATGAAGACCCTTTAAAACACCCCTCCTCTTCCCAATTTCTAAAAACACTCAGCCATGAACCATCACCTGGGATTCTTGATCAAATTACCACCCTTCAGGTAATCCATACTCAGACTATCAAGGGAGAGAGAAGTCTCTCTTGCACCACAGACCCCCCAGGAAACACAGCTGCCACCTTGTGTTTCCCTGTCACACATGGCAACCGCCCGGAAAAAAAAATTTGCCAGTGTGACACTCTCCATTCCATGGCACAGTGCTCTCACCACCGTGCATGGACAGACTGCTCATAGGGCTCCTTTAAGGATGCTTTGCCACAGACCCAAAGATACAACAGTTCAGTTTCTCATCCTGGGACTACAGTCCCCCCCATTTTCCCCTGGGGCCAAGGGGTCCAAAAACAGGACTCATCTTCTTCCCGAAGACAGAGGGTATCACCATTCCCTCTTCAGCTTTCTTCGTTTCTCGCCATTCTTGTGCTGTTCAAAGCTGAAACAGGTCTCCCTGGGTCACCACTGCATCCCCCTAAAATGCAGTCTCCATTGCAGGAGAGTTTGGTTCAGTCCATGGCTAACAAGAAAAGTCCAGCCAAAAGCTACTTCATCATCTCCTCCCACCTAAATATTTCTTCTTCTAACATCTCAGGTCCCGGACTTACTCTCTTCCACTACAAATCAAGGAGGAGTAATACTTTTAAAAAGCCCTCATTTCCTGGAAAGGGTTAAAAGTTCAGACTCCCTGGACGGCTGATATCTCGGTCCGGTGTTCCGCCTCCCACGCTGGCCATCCCCCCCCCACACTCCTTCTCCTCTGCCGGCACATTTCCAGGTGCCGCCAGGCTCTCTGTCTCTTTCCCTCTTGGGGGGGGGGGGCAAAGGCATCTTCGCTTCTCTCCACCCTTCTGTCCACAGGAGCTGGCTCGGTTCCAGACCCTCAGCCCCTCGGCCTACCTGGACAAGGCTGCGTGGCTTCCCCTCCCCCACCCAGCCCATGGCTGGGCAGGGGGGGAGTCTGCACTCTCTGACGACCGGAACCAAAAGAGAGAATTCTCCTGGGAGTTCTTGCTTTTAACCCCCTGTGTTCTCAGAGGCGTGTCTATACTTTCAGTGGTCACTCCAGGTGCCAGTATCCAAACTTGACCACTGATTGGTTTGACCCGACTTCCTGGAAAAAATTCACTTCCATGTCAAACCACGACAAGTTCAAACCACTGTAAAACACAGGGGGAAAAAAAAAAAAATCAAGACTATTACCACAGATCAAAGTAGAGAAGGAAAACTTGACCCGAGTGATGGGACAGCCAGAAAACTCCAGGGCAGCATTAAAAAGCTGGGCCCTGCAGGGTCATGGGACCCAGCAGACATTCCCACTCTTGGGATGCTGAGCCTTGGGCAGGGAGCGCACGTGCCAGGTCACCACAGCTGCCAGCAGCCCCAGACTGCTCAGCAGTCACACAGGGCATTTCAGAATTCAAGACAGTGAAACGCTGTGATTGCTACAAATGCACTACTAGCTGGCAAGTAAAGCCAGGTCAATTTAAGAAGAAAAGCCCAAGCCTCACACATTATAGTTATTTTGGGCTAGGAGCCACATGATCTAACTCTCCTAACCTTTGATGTGACCCCAGGAATGCATCTTGTGTTTGTCTGAAGCGGGAGTCCAAACTCTGGCATGAACTTACGAAGTTACCAGATAGGCTTTTGTTTTAAAACTGTGCCTTCCTGGATCACGTTTGAATGTTTTTTCAAAAGTTATTAAGGTCTTTGAAGTCCTCAGGTTTGATGCTCAGAAAAAAATACAAGTCTTTCCCTGCAGTCTCAGCTTTGCAAAAATCCTAAAGCACTTCTGCATTGTTTTTTGTATGCAATTTTATTACAGAAAATTTTGTGGTTTTCTAGGCAGCCACCAAAAAAAAAAAAAAAGAAAAAAAAAGGCACCACTTATCTACTATGTGCATATATTGATTACTGCTGGCCTTAATGACATAGTTAAAACTTTAAAACTCCTAACTAGCTGAAATACACTTCAGCATTGATCCATTGTTCCAAAACACAGCCCTGTTTTTATGGTCAGCCAAGCACACAGCCGGTCCTACTCACACATGGGATACCAGCAACTGCCTGGATGCGTCACATTACTGATGGGCACAAGGATTTATTAGCTGCAGCTTTAGTCAGATACTAATCAAGACACAGACAGACTGAACAGACCCAACAAATTAATAGGCAGAACAGACACCCAGCCCTAGCACGACGACAGCATGGCATTCATGGGATGTAGGTCACTGGGGAGGGGGAAGGAAATCCCACCAAATGTAAGCATGCGTAATTGTGGTGGAGGGTTTAAGAGCAACCTGAACCCACAACTTTCACCATACTCATACACAAAGCTTATAATATCAACCATATGGGAGGTTAAGAGGGGTTTTCACACAGTTAAGCTGGCAAACTTGAAATTATTTTGGAAAGGTCACTTCTTATCCAGTGGGTAAGACCACCTCCTGCATTGCCACTGTGACACTGATATGAAAGAGAAATTCCAAATAGCAAAATGCCTGCAAGGCCACCATAGTTTGGAGAAGAGGAATAAACCAACAAAAATTCCAAAACAAACCACAAACCCAGAAACCTCACAGCACTGATGATGGCAACCTCTGCCTGTGTACATTAACTTCAGCAACAGTCTTTTAAATGCATCTTTCCACACTGCAAGCATTTTACAAAAAGTTAACTTTTCCCGACATTCCTGCAAGAAAAGGCAGATGGAGGCAGGACTGTGATGAGGGAACCTGGGCACGAACACACCCCGTGGTGTCATAACAAGTAGGCAAGAAGGAGACAGGTGGATATGCAAAGACCATTGCTCTTTGCTGCTGACAATGATCACTAATAGATTCCTTCTCATGAAGTCAATTGTCAGGTTTTGAAAAGGCACATGTTCAATTCTGCATCTAATGACATAGTACTGGCAGTTCAGTTCTGTCCTAGTGCCATTTCTTTTCCATCTGTTTTTTCCCCAAAGGGGGATAAAGGGCAGCAACATTATATCAGGAGTTCATCTCTATTACAATGAACTTACAAGACCTCACACTAGAACAGGTGTGATAAGGGAAGAAAAAACACTACACAAGGTAAACAATAATCAAGTCACATGTTCTTATTATTTTAATTACTAGTTGAACCATGGAGTGTTGACCAAGCTTTCTAATAATTTCTAGTCACTTTATAGAGAGTTTCTTCTTCATTCCCTTTCATCTCCTTTATTCTTACATGTTGTGGCATCCCTGCTGCTGTCATACATGCATTTGTTCCTATTCTTCTCCACGTCGAAGGAAGGACAGAAGTTTTATTTTACCTGTGAAATTTGAAGATCAGTAGATCTGAAAGCATGATTATGGTGTACTGGTCAACTCAGCTTTTTTTTTTTTTTTTTTTTTTCTTTCCTTTGAATACCCAAGAGGTCCTATACCCAAGATGGATGGCAAGTTTTGTAACTTCACTGAAGATACCCACCTCTTTCATTGGGATTCAATCAACAGCACACTCAGGAAAAGTTTGACTGCACAGAGGATCACAAGAAAATATGTCTCATGAAGAGTGGTAGGTTTAGAGATTAAGCACAATTTATTTCTTGTACTAGTGCAAACCAGGATAGCCTGTTCTGATGAGCAGCCAGAGAAAGTGACTCCTGAACTTTAAGTAAGGGCAGATGCAGAGGGAGAAGTGTAAATGCAAAGCAATCCAGTGACAAACAGTACAGAGCATGTTTTTAATCCTAAATCAAGATCTGGATGCAAATGAAGATAGGGAAGGATATGAATTACCAAGATAAATACAT
>NC_071581.1:4575000-4682845 GCF_024509145.1 Vidua macroura
TGCATGAATAAAATTTTGTTCCCAAAATACATTGGGTACTGATGGTTACCTGGAGCAGCAAGTGCAAGCTGAAAAGAAAAGATTTATATGTGAAGCAGTTCAGTTACCAACAGATAGTCTTTTACCTGGAGTCAGACTTTATAAAAATCTGATTTCCACCTGCCTCAGCCATGAGAGCAACCTTTATCCATGGGTAGGTTGCAGTGAGAGCACTCACAGAATTGATCTGCCAAGGTGTTGATCATGATGTGTCTTGTGGAAATCATTTGAAATTATTCATCACGAGAATGATGAGCACCCTGGCTCCGATTTGAGATTAGCAATGTCTCTCAGTCCCAGATCTGGGAAGGGAGAGCTCCCATGGGAGGTGTCTCCCGTATCCTGTGGTGCCCAAGCCCTAGACAAGCTCACAGAGGCGTTTCTCGGTGTGTCTTTGCAGCAGCTATGGAAGTTCAAAACATTATGAAAACAGTCTTGGCAGTCCCTAGTTCACAGTTTCAGCTTTCGTGTACATTCACCCAAAGTGTTTTTTTTCCAGGGAAGCAATGCTCAGCCTCGTTTGACAACTCCCATTTACACCCATTTCCTTTGCAGTCACTGACGATCAGAATCATATGCACATATTTTATGTTTTATAAACATATAAATATAAAACTTATAAATATTTTTACATATATATTATTTCGAATGCGACAGCAAATGGAGTGCACGCACTCAAGAGGAAGTGCAATTCTCTAATTGAATTTTGCAGCACTTCAGATGTGAATCTCTCTTATGGATTAAATGTAACAGCTATGATTGACTTTAAGTAACAGAGTATCAAAACTTAATGTCACTGAAGTTTAGATCGTGTACATTCTGGTCTCTGACCTTTATTTTTGTGTGTTTCCAAAAGTTAAATGAAAACAAATGAAGGGGGGGGGGGGGGGCGGGAACCCCACAAAAATCTCAGCTTGGACCTCCAGAAGAAATAAGTTTAACATTGGAGAGCCCTAATTCTTTCCAAACAACTCATCTAAATTGATGGTAGAAGTGCCATCAAATTCAGTAATGCAAAATTGGAAACCTTCACGTCTAATTTCACATATCTCAGCAGAGATTTGAGGTTTTCTGAAGCCATACTGTATACAGTTAGAAAAGTCCAGGTATGTTCAGAGTTTTCCTCTTCAAAGATTTTTTTTATGCACACACACACTCATGCATATGGCTGAAGAGTTTACGTAGCTTTCACTAAGTCATGGTATCCAGTCATAATTTAAAATCTTAATCTAATCGGGATACATGTCAGGAAAACATGTGGGTTTTTCCTTAAGTATTTATATTTTATTTAATTCTGTAGAGAATACACAATATTCGTTAAACAAGGATATGAAAGTTCTGTTGTACATATTTATGTATTACAAGAAAAAAAAAAATGCTGAAAAAGAAGCCCAGAAAGCAAGATATTTATGTCCCCCATTAATATTTAAAGATTTTTTTTTTTTTTTCAGGAAGTACGGGATAAGCACATCCCAGCTGCTGAAAGTCTCCTGATAAACAATGCCCCAGGCAGAGCACGGTTAGCACCTCATTCTCAGTCGCAGGCCAATCTGTTTGCTTGTTTAGGAGCTCTGCATGTTGAGCACAAGTCGCCTTTGTCCCTTCTCTCGCGGCAGTGCCGGAGGTCCCAGATGCTGGAATTCACCTCCGAGGAGGGAGCGAGGCGGTGCCAGCTGCGGCCGCCCCGGCGCACGGGTGCGCTCTGTGCAACGCGCTCCTGCTTCGGGCACAGGAAAACCGCTTTAATCGCTGCACAGAGAGGATAAAGATTACTTCAGATCGCTCCTTCCTCTTGCTATAGGATGAAAACAGTGCTGATGCAACTGTTTGTCTTCCCTTTAAGTTTTTGGATCACTGTGGAAGCCTTGTCTGTCTCTCCGTTTTGAACCTGCATCATGAGATGATGTTCTGACACACATCAGTGGAGTGTCTGACTCCCAGAAACCCAAACCTTTCTTTTTGCCTAAGTAGAAGAAGTTGAAAGGGAAGGTTGCAATTTCCTTTTGTTCCTCTGTAGAGATAAAATAGCCGTATTGCCACTTTAATACCTATGGCTTTAGTATCAGCTGTCATGGGAAAAAAAAATCCACACAGACACATTAAAAAAAAAAAAAAAAAAAAAAAAACAAACAAAAAAAAACAAAAAAAAAAAACACAAAAAAACCCCCAACCCAATCAAACAAAAAATCCACCCAACCAACCAAAATCAAAATGACCTTAAAATATTTTAAACACTTATTTCATTAGGGAGGAAATTTCACCTTCAGCTGCAAACTTTGTAGCACATGCTATCTCTTTGTCCTGTACCTGAGCATCCGTAGCACACTGGAAGTCCAGAGCACTGCACAGAGCAAGGAATAATAAAGAATAAAAATAGTTTGAAGGTTCTGACAACACCCTTGGTGTGTTTCTTTAAAAGCATTCTGGTTCCATAAAGTAGTGGCTGCTTCTGGAAAGATTGACAGTTTTACATAGAAAAAATCTGAGCCTTGACAGCTTTAAAGTTGCCCCATATTGATTTTACTATCGAAGAGTAACAAAAATAAGAAATTCTATTGATACTAAGGGGAGTTGTACAAAAAGCATATCACTGGGTCAAGATACTCTTTTGTGGTCTGGTGTTTTTAAGAAGGAATTACCTGATAGTAAATATTTGTCAAAAATTATAAAAAAATATATATTTAGCTAGTCACATAGACTTTGTAGAGATGATAAAGTGCCATGTTAAGCAGGCACAGAATAACAACTAATTTATTATAATAATAATAATGGAGATATATTTCAGTGTGGTGGATGTTGTCATTTTCTCTCTATCCCAAAGCCTCAGTGAAGCTGTGACAGATAATGGACCTATATCCTAAAACAGCCTCATCTCCACTCCAGAACACCAAGTTATGATGTCTCCCAGTTAAAGCAGCCAAGTAAGGGAAAGAAGGCAGAGGAATTTATCTTAGAAAAGCTTTTCTAAACCTTCTTTCTGTCTGCCTCTGTAACAGACCCCCTAAAACAGAAGTAACCTGCTTTTGGTAATGCTAATCTTCTAGACAGATTAATAAATCCTTCAGTAATTATTAGAGCTCTAAGTGCTGAAGAAACTGTTGCATTTCTGTAGCTGCATGTCCATATTTTCCCAGTGCATGGATTCCCTCAGCTACATCTGATGCAGACGTTAACAGTGTGCCTAAACCAGTCCTTTAGCATTTGACACAAGCTCAGGAAGTCACTTAATAACCTAAAGAGCTGTGCAGAAGTCTTCAAAGAGTAGCAGAGTATGACTAAGCTTAAAAAGATAAAGTGACATATCTTTGCCCACTGAATTACTCCGTGTGTGGGCAGGGCAGAGCACCTAAGACAAAAGCAGGAGAAAGGCGGTGCCTGTTGCCATTGCTGCTGAAATAAATAATGCTTTAGGAATCTGCTTTTGATTTCCCAGGCAGCCATAAGTAAATTGCCACGAGTAGTACATCAAAATGAACTCGGACAATGGATTTGCACTTGGATTGGCAGGAAGCTCTGACAGCACCAAGGATTTTGTGTAACATTTCCCAGCTCATTTCCCTCCCTGTGCAATTTCAGGTGTGTGGCCGAGGGAAAGGATGTGTGGAGAATGCTTTAATGCTTTTCTGTGTTACAGCTAACTCCAGGTGACGTAACAGTCCCTTAAAATCACTGTTAGTGAAATCTGCTGCAGCTACCTGGGGTCATTCTGGTTTGCAGCAGTGCCTGGGCCATGCCTGGCTGGAGTGTGGCTGCTGGCTCTGTGTGTGTCCAGCCCCTCTCCAGGGCACTGGGCTGTGCTGGCCCACAGGAGTTCCCTCCTGATGGAGCCTGCTCTCAGACCAGCACATCTCGGGGAGAGGTTTCTGTCCCTAAAACCTGCCAGCATCAGTGAATAAAACCATGGCAGGTTACCATGACTGGATAGCAGGAGTCCGTTCAACATTTATTTAAGTAGTTTTCCGTCCCTAATTGCCTGTTTCTCCTCTTCTCCTAAAGTTTTCCTCCGTTCAATTTTGTTGATTCAACTATTTCTCTGCTTTCTGAAATACATAGTGAAAGTTCACGTGCTTTTTGTCAGCACAGTTCTCAAAACTTCCTGTTGTCCTATAGTTGATGGGTTCTTTAGTTCTGCAATGATCTGGGTAAGTCTTGAGGGAAAAGACTTTTTGGAACAAGATTTTGTTGCAAATTGTGTTTGTTAACCCACATTTCACTGGCCTGTCTTACAGTGTTGATTGCAAATAGCACAACTGCAGGGACAGTAAACTGCAGTGGAGAGGGAATGGGAATGGAGACCAATTACTGGGAACATGTAGCTTGCATGTTGTGGGGGCTGAGGGGGGGGTAAGAGCCTCTTAAATGAAAATTGCTCTTGGTGGAATTATAGCATAAGCAATGGCAAGGCCCAGCTCTGTCAAAATGATTTGGTTTTAAAAACGCCTTACTATTAAAGGCGTTTAAGTTAACAAGATCATTGTGACAGAACTGGGTTAGGGAGTGACTGCACACAGTTCTGCTGGCAGATAAGAGGCAGGAGAGCCTAGCCAGGGCATGCAAGTGGCACTTTGCAGTGGGCACTGTGAGCAGGATCTGAGCCACTGCCATGGCAGCGTGGCTGATTACAGCCTCACTCCCTCCTCATCTTGCTCTTAGGTGGAGAACTGCCTCTTAATTTGACTGTTTTGTGAGTAAGTGAGTAATCTTTACACAAACGAATAATCCTCTGAGGAATAAGCGTTATTATTTATGGCAAGAAGTATTCATTCCTTTGCAGAGGAAAACATGAGCCTGCTGCCTTATCCAAGGTGATTTAAATCAAGTTCAGGTACAATTTAATAGATACGTACTGGAAACAGGATGAGTGTGGAGCTGAGTTAGGCAGGAAAGGATGACATGCTTATTTGTTGGATATGGTGTTTTGATAGTTCTTTTCTGATGGAATTTACTTTTGTTCTGCTTTAATGGCAAATTAAAAACCACAGTTCTCTTGTAAGTGAGAGGGCTGGAGCAGCTCTGCTGGCAGGAAAGGCTGGCACAGCTGGCATTGCTCACCTGCACAGGAGAAGCTTTGGGCTGAGCTCAGGGTGGCCTTGCAGGGCCTGAAGGAGCCCCAGGAAAGATGGAGAGAGACAATTGCCAAGGGCTGGAGGGACAGGACCCAGGGAATGGCTCCCAGTGCCAGAGGGCAGGGCTGGATGGGATCTTGGCAATGAGGAATTGTTCCCTGTGAGGGTGGGCAGGCCCTGGCCCAGGGTGCCCAGAGCAGCTGGGGCTGCCCCTGGATCCCTGGCAGTGCCCAAGGCCAGGCTGGACACTGGGGCTGGGAGCAGCCTGGCACAGTGGGAGGTGTCCCTGCCATGGCTGGGGTGGCACTGGATGGGCTAGAAGGTGAGTGAGGCAAAGATAATCACTCTGCCCACTGTGGGAAGGCTTTGCATCCTTTTGCTGCTTTTGGTGGGAAAGAACCTTCTCTGAGTCCTTGAGAAAGGGGACAAGGAAGCAAAAGTTGTAGTATAGGCAATACTTAGAGAGGTAAGAACAAATGTAAAAAGTTTAAGAAAGAAGAACAGTGTGTAGGAAAAAAAAAAAAAAACAAACAAAAAACAACAACCCTGTAAAATCAACAGATATTCCACACCTGTGGAGACAAAAAAAAAATGGTAAGAAATGGCACTGGCTGGCATTCTCTAGGTGGTCATTAAATGAAGGCCTCTCATCAATTATTTGAGGTTTCTTGTATTTTAATGAGGATTTGCTTATATTCAATTAGCATCTAAGATAGAAATTAGGTATTTAATGTACAAAATATAGTGAATCCTGAAAATTCTACCAAAAAAACCCCTTTGGGCAAAAATAATCAGGTTTTCTTTTGGTATCTCTGGAGTAACTCATTTAAAGAAAGCAGTACCCAAGGGTTTTGTTTTACCTTAAAAACAGTTGTTTAGTAACTCATAAAATCCATCACAATGAAATAGTGAGGTCAAAGGGCTGAGATGCTGCAAATCATCACTGCAGATAAAATAATGAAAAAACTTTGCTGCAGTTCTTAAGACAACTGTCCATGTCTCTAGTGTGGAGAAACACTAGAGTGGCTCTAAAATATTTTGAACTGAGATCACGGTGTAAATCAATGCACTGGCATTGTAATAAAGTGGTTTATTTGACCAGATGAATATTCTATGCCTAAAAAAAAAAAAAATTGTTAAAGCTTTTTATGATCTTACTTTGCTTCTTCTTCAATGGGAAGTTTATACCTTCAACTACTTTTATTAAGTTTATTAATCTTTTTAACAAATTCCAGTGGTCACCTTTTAAAGCTACAAGATGATTTTAAAATGATTGTAGTGAAATAAACTCTGTCAGAAGCACTTTCCTCCACTCATGCACAAAATGAGCGCTATATCTCTGTAAGTGTCCACTGGCACACCTGGCTCGAACTCTGTGCAAGGCAGGAACTCCCAGCTGTGACCTGCATAGATCTGAGCTCCAGAACAGGTCCCAGTGTGTATGCCAGTGTTTGCTGAAGCTGGGTGCTGGTTATGTCCTCCTGTTAGGTTATAAACCTCTTTGTAATCACCTTGTGCTGTACCTGTACAAGACTTACACACTACATGGCTGAGTTTTATGAGTAGAGTTCCAAGATGCAAGTTCCTGGGAACAGAATAATATTTTTCTAAAACTCCATCAGCACACAGGGTGCAAAACAAACCACTCAGCTTCATCTGTACTTCCCTACAGGATGTGCATAGAGAACAAAATTTATGAATACAGTCTTAAGTTTTTGAAAACATAAGGCTGTTGTTTGAACCTCTGCTCCATGACATAGTGGAGCATTTTCTTTCATCTATTTGCTACATTAAAGACATTCTTTATATTTTAAATATCACTTTCTCCTCTCAGGCACGAATGGAGAACTAAAGCTGTTTTGTAAACAGCTTTGCTGGATTAGAGTTGATCTGGAGTTGCATATACCCGACAGTGTACAGGGAAACCATGCAGAAGATCACTGAAGTTTTGTTTAAGGCAACAGCCCAAGGCCATCTGAACATGTGGAGATTAAAAGCAAAAATTATACTTTTATCAACACAAGCAAAATCTTGATGAAGGTGGAGCACTGCCTCCAGCCCTGGGCCAGCACAGGAGGGACCTGGGGCTGCTGCACAGAGCCCAGAGGAGGCTCCAGGAGGAGCAGAGGGCTGGAGCAGCTCTGCTGGCAGGAAAGGCTGGCACAGCTGGCATTGCTCACCTGCACAGGAGAAGCTTTGGGCTGAGCTCAGGGTGGCCTTGCAGGGCCTGGAGGAGCCCCAGGAAAGATGGAGAGGGACAATTGCCAAGGGCTGGAGGGACAGGACCCAGGGAATGGCTCCCAGTGCCAGAGGGCAGGGCTGGATGGGATCTTGGCAATGAGGAATTGTTCCCTGTGAGGGTGGGCAGGCCCTGGCACAGGGTGCCCAGAGCAGCTGGGGCTGCCCCTGGATCCCTGGCAGTGCCCAAGGCCAGGCTGGACACTGGGGCTGGGAGCAGCCTGGGACAGTGGGAGGTGTCCCTGCCATGGCAGGGGTGGCACTGGATGATCCCTAAGGTGCCTTCCAACCCAAACCATTCTGTGTTTCCATGATTCTGTGAAATACCCTCTTGAAGGGCCACATGCTTCTCTTCTTTTTGTTGCTTAGAAAAAAGTCATTCTGGCTTCACTGGAATAATTTTGCTGTCATTCCATACTCACCACTGCTGTAGACCATGGCATAACATAAGAAGGGAAAGTGCTGCTGTGCCTCACCTTCTGGTCTTCCTTGATTTCCAAGTCTACCTTTACATGTGGCTTTTAAAGTTATCATAGCCTGCTTCAAGAGCCCTGTCATCCCCTCCTACACATCTAACCCAGGGGATTGCAATTTGATTGCAAGGCACTTCTCAATTTTCCTATTAACCAATGTGTAAATCCTGGGCCACATATTTAAAATGCCTTCCATCAGCTCCCAGCCACATACATGGTGTTCTGCTCCCAGGAATGGGGCAGAAAAGTAATTTCCAAGTTTGGTAAAGAAATCTGAGGGCAATCCCACCCCCATGCATTGCATAAAGCATATGCCCTAGTCACTGATAGAGCCTGAATGAGAGTCTGTTTCTCAAGTAACTCTTACAAGGCTCCTGTAGTCCAGGTTGAGCTGTGGAGAGCTTTATCCAGCTCGATGGCTCCACACTGGTCACATGCTTCTGCAGGACTGGGACATGCCAAAGTCCCATTGGGTTTTTTCCCAAAATCTCCCAGCTTTGTGTGCTCTGAGCTTGTGTAACTGTGCTCCTCACGGGGCTGTTTCACTGAGGGGGGTTTCATGGCACGGTGCGTGCATTGTGAATATTTCTGATGTGCTTTGGACTCGTTTGCCTTAAGGTATTGCTGAACACACAGCTACCATGAGGACAGCCCAGTCACAGTGAATCTTCTGTATTAGTGTGAGTGGGTGGGACCTCAGTTTGATTGGAGTAAATGAAGAGTAACAAGCAGGAAGTCTGGGGGAGGAACCGAGGAGGGATGCACTGAAATGAACTTAATGCTTTCTAAGGATTGAGAGTGGCAGTGTGAAAACCAAATATCCTGTTCTTTCTTCAACCAAAAATGGTTCTGAGAGCATCATATTGTTTTATCTCATTTATTTCATTTCTTTTAGAAGGTAGGCTGTGGAGATTAATTAGGAATTGTTTTCAAAAAGCTTCTTGAATATGAAAGGAAGTGCTTTATTATTATTTGGTCCTGTTGATAAAAAGAACTATATCAACTTGTGCTGGAAGTGTAAGGAAGTCAGTCATGCCTGCCTGGGTCCTTTTCTCTGAGGGGTTTTTGGGATTTATATACAAAGTGGTTTTTCACCCAGAAATAGTCACTCTAAAAAGAGAAGAGTACATTACATCTTGCTCTGTTCAAGCTCTAAAAAAGACCCTTATGTTGTGTTTTCAGATTTCTGTCCCCCCATTTTGAATTTAATCCTGGGTGTTGTTTGAAGATGATGTCTCTTGCTTCATTTTACAGTGGTTCTATTTCTCCTGTGTTTTGATTCTTGCTCCATTGAAGAAATCAGAAAAATCTGTGTCCTGGCAGGCACAGGCACCCACTCATCCAGTCAGATATAAAGAGGATCCCATTAGAGCAAAGCCAATCACTTTGACTGAAATTTGGCTGTTTCTCTCTTTCAATGCGTTCTACCTCCAAACATTTCCCTGGAAATCTCTGTTTAACATGTGCCAGAAAGCAGCAGCAGTAAACTCCATTTAATTCCCTGGACTGAAGAGGCTTTTCAGAGGGTGACTGATGCATCCCATCATTAGGCTGTTTGCTCCTTTTCCTTTTCTGGGATTGAGAGAATGTCAAGACATTTAAAGCTTCTCACTTCTCTCACATTTTCCCCAAAACTTCCTCACAAGAGCTTGCTGTATTCTCTGATTCTGTTATTTCCACCCCAGCTGGCAGTGAGGCCTATAAAGCTCCAGTTTCTCCTGTAATGGATATTCTCCTCATTCTGGATGCATTGTCAAAGCACTGCACTATTAGCTCACCATTCTTCCATGCTGCTTGAGAGACTGAGTTTCACTTTGGTAGCAGATCCTCTCCCCTTCTAACAAGACAAGTTTCTCACAGTTTCAGGTTTTCATGCAACAGATTTCACAGTTGCTTTGGCAGTTACTGAAGTTTAAAAATAATACTTTCTACATTGTTTGCTTTTAAAAGAACAGCTGACTTTTACTGGTCATGTAAAAGCTGTACTGCATGTTTTATGCCATACGTGTGTATGAACCTTAAAAAAGAACAACAAACCACCCCTACCTCCCCTCCCCCCCAAAAAAACCAACAAACAACTAAGCTCTCAGAATTTTCATAAGCATGCAACACTAGGGATTAATTTTAAAGTAGATAAAAACCAGCCTAAAACACAGTGTAAGCTTAAGAATAGGTGTTCCTACTCTCTTGTATATAGTGGTTTCTCCTGAGATTGTTTGGATGTGAATCAAAGAAAATGTATCAAGACTCTTTTCAGGTAATTCCATAACCCTGTAATGCAGCCCATCTCTCTGTGCCGCATCCCATCCAGTTTTCCATGTGATCCGTGGCTGCATTTCTGGGTTTGCCCATCCCTCTGGCACCAGCCCTGCTATGTTAACTTGCCTTTCCATTTCAAGGAATATTTACTCGGAGATGAAACGTGGTGTGACCTTTTAGTACATCAAAGGGTGGGCAAGGAAAGAAAGACAAAATGCTCCCAAGTGTCCATCCAGGAAAATGTCTTTGAAATGAAACACGACTGTGTGCTTTCTCTGAAAGTGAAGGAGAGCCAGTGACACCTGTAGTGCAGATGTGCATAAATGAGTTCCTTTAGGTCCTGCTAGTGGTCTGGTTTGGGACTCATGGATTTCACAGATGATTTAGCAGGGCTGTTTCTGCTGGGCTGTGAAGGGTTTGCTGGGCAGTGGTGCTGCTGAGAGGTGATGGCTGAACAGACAATGGGCTGCTGGAGCCTTGTACACTGAGGAGTTTGTTTTTTTTTTTCTTGTGGAGGAAAGGAACATGAGAATGCAAGAACGTTATTTTGATTTGCTTATGTGACAGAATATGTGCTTGTAGTTGACCACATTAACAGTGCAGGGTAGTGACAAGGTTGGCAGCTGCTTCAGACCCTCAGATGAACTGCAAGATCCCAGAACAGTCTGGGTTGGGAGGGACCTTCAAGATCCTCCATTTCCATCTCCCTGCCACTGGCAGGGACACCTTCCACTAGACCAGGTTGCTGCAAACCCCATCCAATTCTTAGGCCTGAATAATTTCCTAAGTGCGTGTAATCATTTATCTGGGTCTTCTCTCGGTGTTTCAGGCAATGAAAGAATACACAGAATCAATTGAACTATGCAATAATATTATGAACTACAAATTTAAACCCTAACATGGCTTATTTATGATATAAAAGTAAATAAGATGTTTCAGAGTGCTTTCCTAAGCTCTTTAGTCAGTGATTTGAACTTTCTTTTTTTTCTTTCCCCCACCAGGAATCTTTAATGACTGGAAAACTCAATGGATCATGTTTTTCTCATCTAAGCTATTTTTACATTGACTGTGCTGTAAACACATGGAGGAGCTGTAAGTAAATGTTCTGTACTGCGTGATGAATTGGATTGCTACAGTCTGGAGGAAAGCAAAATAATAATTTCATTTCTGTGGTGATTTGCGTAGCTTGTGGTACAGTGCCAGAAAGACTAACGGAAATGCTTATGGATACGTGGACTCCATTAATAATATTATGGATTACTGTCCTTCCTTCCATTTATAAGGCTCCAATGAATCAATCTCAAGTACTACCAAGTGGATCCAGTACAGGACTAAAAAGGCTAAATGAAGAACAAAAAATTTTGCACCGTTCCAAGAGAGGCTGGGTTTGGAATCAAATGTTTGTATTGGAAGAATTTTCTGGACCTGAACCAATCCTAGTTGGCCGGGTAAGGCAAGATTTGGGTTTTTTTCTCTGAATGTATAAATGTGTGACATGAGAAGGTCCTCAGCCATTCAGACTCTTCTAAGGAGTTTCAGACTGAGGTGCTTTGTGATTCCAAAATAGTTCTCTAATATCCATAGGTTTGTGCTTTAAATGTACCTGATTGTAAGGACATGATTTCCTAGTTAGCTAACCTGCTATTTCCAACAAAAAAAAAAATGCATATTCCATTTGTCAAAAAGCCCCACAAGCGTGTTCACATCCTTTCTTTTGTATCATTAGTCACCACTCCTTACTTCTGTCAGCTGGAGAATTTTACCAAAGCAGCTCTTTGCAATATAGTCCTGTGCATTCCTAAAGGTTGTTACACCTATAGGTCATTTTCTGTCTCCAGTCTGATGAATCAAGTTGTTTATGCTCTGAGGATTTTTAAAAAACAAGAACCAAAAAGGAAAGTGGGGACTGTACAGCAAATTATGAGGTCCTAGTTTATATGGACATATATGGAATAACATTATTGCCACAGATTTTGTAATTGAATGTCAAAGTCAGGAAGATAACACAGGGCACATGATCATATTTTTCAGTGTCACAGCTTTTCTGCTGCCCTAAAGCTTTGCTTGTTGCCATGCATTAGCTTATTCTGTAGCTCAGGGTGTTACCTCCAGTCAGTGAATCAGCCTTGCACTTGTATGAGCCATCTGTATCCATCAGGGATGAATTACCCTCAGAATTATTCTTAGAAAAGAACGATCTGTTCATAAGTGCATGTTTGGCAGTGAGCAGGTATAAATACCTTAATTGTTTATCACTAAAGTTCAATTCCCACTGAAGAACCAAGTGCATTGTTGTCTTACTAGCTGTCTACTGAGGTTGAGTAAAAAAAAAATCTAGACAAACTATGGATAACAGTTAATTTCATGGTAATCTTGGAATTTCCATGGATAAATGAATAGCATATAGTATAACATAGGGACTGTCAATAGCTCTATTCAGTTATTGAAGAGAACAGAGATCAAGTGCATTTCCAAATCTTCCCTAGTGTAGCCACTTTCCAGGTGAGACTCAGGGTCAGGAGGTGTAATGAGCTTTCTATCCAGGGACTTTTGGTGCTGTGTCAATTTACATTTATATCAGGTATTTGGTATCTGTTCTCATTTGTTTCTCTGGGGTTAGTAACATATTTCAGTTTCACAGAGACAGCAATGTGCATATTTCACATCTTAAAATGTTTTATTCAACCCATTCTTTCTGGAATATTTTACTTGAGCTTTTAAAATTATTTTGAGTAGCTGGGGAGAATCCTGGGTTTGTACTTTGTGGTATTTTGATTTTCAGGGTATATCCAGGTCTAAATATTTCTACTATTTTAAGGGTTTTTTTAGGTGGTTATAATATCCTGAATTGTTTGAGTCACTGGTGAATAGAAGTGGGTAGGTTAAACTAAGCCAAACCAAGGAAGACATTATCCCATCATCTTCTGGCATTTTAAATAGAATTAGCTAAAATGCTGTGACAATCTATTTGTTGAGGCTGCTGCATAATTAAAACACTGCATGTTATAGACGGAAATGAGCAAGAAGCAAAGTTTGTTCCCATAGGGAGGAATTTTTGGTTTATTCATTAGAACAACATAGAATATTTTTGGAATTCTTCTCTCTATTTTTTCTCCCTCTCCAGAAAAATCATCCATATTTCTGACTTAGTTTTCTTTCCTAAGGCTTGTGAGTATTAAGAGTGAGTGCTTTCAGGCTGGTGGGCAGCCAGTGGGAGCAGAGGTACTCCACAGCTTTCAGAGCTGCTCTTAATCCTTCCTGACTGGAAAGCAGAGACTCCCTCAATTATACTTCTTGGCAATCCTTCCCAAAACTTAAGGGTGTACAGAATGTCACAAGCAAAATGCTTTCCTTTTCCGTGAAGCTGGGCTGTGGTTTGTCCTCTGTCACCCTCATTGGTTTCTTATCCGCTGCAATTTAAAAATAACCTCCTTTTCAGAACTCGCAGTAGGTTTGCACTTACCTGGTTCCTCCTCCTGGCTTTTCCACTTACACTCTTCCTCCAGCCTTGTGAGGTTTTTCCCTGGCAAAGGATTTGCACACCTGGGGTATCTCCTTCATTCTGGGACTTTAGTGACTATTTTTCTGCCCTATGACTTACCTCGATTTTCTTTTTTCCTCTTTTGCCAGACTTTGAATGAAGGACACTCAGTAAAACAGGATATAGCGAGTGCAGAGAGGCTTAACATTGTGGAGAGAGTGATATCAAATGTCTGCCCCATTTTTGCTGCATTTTCTGGATGGAAATGTGCTTTTGTCCTGTTATAGAGTCAGTATTGTTTGCTATGTGCTTTTTACATGCTGAAAGTTCTTGTATAATCTTCAAACAAATCTTTTATTTGGTGGTTAATTGCTTCAAAGAAAACATTCTAGAAGCAAATCTAATTATGTAGATCTTTGTTGCAATTTTTGTCTCTACACTGTTGTAGAGTGTACCTGGTGCTTTTCATAGTCATGTGCGTTTTGTACAAACATTTAATTAGGTGCTTTGGAGAATAAATACAAAAATAAGTTTTGCACAAACAGAAACAATACACACACAAGCAGAATTTGTTTTATGTTCTCAAATGGACCTTCAAAACCCACTGAAAATTCAGCTCTTAAGAACTGCTGAGAATAGAACTGATACTTAAGTAATGGTTTTTGTGTTAGTGGGTGGAAAGGCACTGAGTAGAAGCATTTGGTTCTAATGGAATTGATGGAATTTATCAGCAAACTAAAACTGAAAACTGAGATTAATTTTATAGGGTACAAACAGAACACAAATCACTTTGCAAATAAAAGCCTGAATGCAGAGTCTGTGAGCTCCTCCTGTTGGTTCAAAGGGTCTCATACCAAAGTTTGTGAAGTGCAGGGAAATTTAGCAAGACAGGATTACCGAGGTCTGTAGTATCTTTTATTAAACTGCTCAGTTTTTCCAGGGGAAGCAGCTTCCAGACATAAAGACTTTTCTCTGGAGTTTTAAGTGTTGCAGTGCAACTGCACACACTTCAGAGGTGCTTGTTCATTGCTGTTCTGCATGGATATAGAGTAATAAATGCATTCCCAGTGTATTTGCTCTAATAAAGGAAGTAAACTGTGGTGAGACTAATAGGAGGAATTAATGTGAACACCTTTGAAAGTGTGGTGTCTTTCTTCAATGACTCAGGTAAAGGACCGGAGCAAATCTTTTGCTTTCATTCTTGAACCTCTTAGAATGAATCTGGCCAATATGCACTTTTAATGCCAATTTTTGTCATTATGTTTGGTAGGATCAAGCTCAAAGTGAGCAACTCTACTCGAGTTCACACATCTGTAAAGAAGTGCTTTCTGAATTTATGAGATTTCCAATAAAAAGCCACAATTATTCTAGGTTTTAACTTATTTTTTGGGGGGCTATATTCATATGGCATTTATTTTGCCACATGGTATTTTCATAGAATCATGGAATAGAATATCCTGTATTGGAAGGGATCCATCAGGATCATCCAGTCCAGCTCCTGTCCCTGCCCAGATGCCCAGCAATCCCCCCTGAGCTCTGGCAGCCTCGGGGCCGTGCCCATTCCCTGGGGAGCCTGGGCAGTGCCAGCACCCTCTGGGGGAAGACCCTTTCCCTGATATTCAGCATAAGCATCCCCTGGCACAGCTTCATGCTCTCTGTGCCTCCTTTGGACATTCTCTTTATGATTTATACCATTCTTATTAAATTCTATATCATCTGATTCATTCTATATTATTCTGATTTATATTCTTCTTACTAAAGTAAGTCCCATAATATTTTGATCTGCACATGTAAAAATCTATATGTGCATTTTGAGAAACCTGCAAAGTAACCTTTTTTGTGTTCATGCAACACACATCAAATGAGTTTGGGTTTATTCCCAGCAATAGAATACCGAGTGACAGATTTGCAAATGCCCTTTTGTACTTCATTCCTTTTTTTTCCCCTTCACCCACAGAAGCAGGTACATACTTTGCAAAGCTTCTGTGTCTCCTTTAGAAGCCTCCCCATCCTGCACAGTGCTGTCAGCAGCGAGCAGCCTCCCTGTGGCTGACAACCTCATTCAAGTGTAGAGTGATATGTCTTGTGACACTGCATGCTGTCCCTCTGGACTTGATTAGTTAGGTAGAACTTCCACTTGCTATACACTGCTGCATCTTCTCCATCTCCTCTGCATGCTCTTACAGCACCACGGCAGATGTGCTGTGAAATCTGGGCTCTAGCAAATGCCACTGTTCTTTCACAGGAGACAGCCTCCAAATTCACAATGACATAGGTAATAAAGTGAAAAAGCGTGAGGAAGCTGCTTTTGGGGTACTGCAGCTCCTGTTTTATGGAGCATGTGTTGTTCATGATGCTTTAAACGGGTTAGGACCTGGTTTAATAGAAATTTTTAAGCAAAACTCTGGGATGGTCAACGTAATAGCAGTTGGTTTTAATTAGACTTATAGAATGTGCTCAGTTAGGAGGGATGCACAAGGATCATCCAAGTGCACCTTCTGTCCCTGCCCAGACCCCCCAACAATCCCCCCTGGGCATCCCTGGCAGCGCTGTCCAAACACTCCTGGAGCTCTGGCAGCCTCGGGGCCGTGCCCATTCCCTGGGAGCCTGGGCAGTGCCAGCACCCTTCCTGTGTCATCTCTCCAGCTTTTTGTTCCAGCCTGTCCATACACCCAGGGTGCTCCATCCATGCTGCAGAATCTGTCACTTGTTTGGCTTTGTTAAACCTCACAAAGCGTGGAGAGAACGAAAGAGGCAATGAAGGCCACAAAAGTTGTTTGTTTGTGTTTATGTTCTCTGGCTTACTGATAAATGAATCCAAATTTAGGTCCAGACACAAAAATCCACCAGCAGGTTGATGCTGTCTGTGTCCCACCACTCCACCGGCAATACTTCCCAGGTTGTCTCAGAATCTCCCCCAGACTTTTTTGATTTCCCTGTTTCCAGTCCCAAAAAAATATTGCCTGTTTTGTCTGTGATGAGAGATTTGGGAAGTGAGCGTGGCAGGGAAGAGCAGCCCCTGTGGCACATCTATGCCTGGTCACCATCTGGAGAAGGTGCTCTGAAAATCCTGGATGGGAGGAAACCAGTGAGACTGTATTGGTGAGGCTCAGAAAGCACGGCCAGGTTGTGGTGAGCTCAAGGAGCTTTTCCATCCATGACTGCTTCTGAATTCCCTGGTTTGTGTCTTTTCACTCTGTTCAATGCAGATTTTCTTGTATGGCATGTGGGATGAGGGAGCTGGGCAACTTTTGCTGTTTGGAGCAACAGAGATTTTCCCCTTGATGTCTGGGGCTTGGGTTCAGGGCTGTAGAGGAGAAACAATTTTCCTGTAGGAGGAGCAGTGGACAGGCATCCTGTTCTCACATCAAGTGCTTCAGGCTGAGCTGCTGGAAAACCCAAACCTGGAAATGCAGAGAGCACTTATAAATTGCTTGGAGCTGTATGTTCTACATTATCCATGCTCTGTGCAATCCTTGATTTCTTCACCAACATGCATTTTCTATCTTCACCAGGAAATGGTAAAATGTTACTTGTTTAAAATCATGACTAGTTCTGTTGAAGCACAAGTGATGCAAACAGGTGAAATAAATAAGGTTTTAATTAAGCAAGTTCCTTCCTCACGTTTTGCTTTTCATTCCTGCCCTGAGCTTGTGATCATGATGGCTGCCTAAAAATACTCTGTATTCAAGTGATGCAAACCAGAAATGTATATAACTAAGGCTAGCAGTATTTTGAGGAATGTATTAAATGTTGTTTCACTGAGTGAAAAAAAAATCCTTGTGACTTGTAGGAGTAGCAATGTCCTGGCATGTTTCATAGGATTTAGCATAATCCTACATTAATGTTTTGGTAGAGTTTTCACAGAACAGCAATCACAACACCATATGAAATAGATTCTACTATGTTTTTTCTAATACACACTTGTATGTTTTTCTATGATTTAAATGCATGCCATAAAATATTCAGTATCTGAAATGCTGCAAAGTCAACATTGCCTTCTGAGCCTTAGATTTTTGTTGTTGTTTTGCAGCCATAATTACACACTATTTTTCCTGCTTAAGTTTAATAAATTCCCAGAAGCTGAAATGTATCAATTATTTTGTTACTGTATTCTTTATGAAAAATATGAATTCCCCCTGCCTTTTGTGTGCTTGAAAGGGAAGAGGTGACTGTGTACTGCACAGAATGCTCCAGTTGGCATCGTCTCAATCAGCTTAGTAAGCAGGAGTAGAACTAGCTAAGAAAAACTCTCTGTAATTAAATGTTACTGCAAAGAAAATAAACATAGCAGGCAACATTTTATAGAAGTCTGTTAAAAGTTTTGGTTTTAAAAAAAATATTCCTGAGCCTGCACAACTTTCATCTGTTTCTTTTTTAACTGAGAACAAGAAGAAATTTCAATATAAAGCATAAATTTAAGCAAGAACGGTTTGACTGACCCAACAGTGTCTACATTTTCTACTACGGTGTAAAAAAAAAAAATTGCTGATTTCTCTAAGATTTAAGAAACAAGACATATCTCCAGACACTGAAAATCTAATTTCTGTATATTTCTGGGAGTATTACTGAATACAGTTGAACACTTTCATACTCCTTCATCTCCAGCCTGGGGCATGATATAACCACAATTTAAGCAGAGACACAAACCCCTTGAACATCAGCTATAGAACAGGACTTGTAATAACTTCAAAGAGGCATTTTATCAGTTACTTATGAATCCAGCATCTTAAAGGGTCAAACTGCAAAACACCAGGCACCTTCTCAGCTGCCTGTATTTTCTTTCATGCAGTAGGAAAATGTCTATGATGTGTGGAATAAATTAGAAGTTGGGCAGGGGTTTTGCTGGTTTTGTTTGTTTATTTTTTGTTTTGTTCTCTTTGGGATTGGTGTTTTTTTTAAAATTTCCTTTTTTAAAATAAAAACGGCTGGTATATGTTACTCTAGCATTATTCACTTAAATTTCTTGGTCATGTTTTTCTAGAGCCACAAAAATTTCTGGTATTCTGAAAAAAAGAGCAGCTAATATTGAGCATTTTGTTTGTAAAGAATTAGAAGCTTGTGTGCTTTTCAATATATTGATCTGAAAACTTTATCTTCCTCTCAGTGAAATGTTGGCTGCATGCAAAATGCTGAAGTGACACTATGAAAAATTGAGTTGAGTTTTTCCCATGATATTCTGAGATGCTCAATGATTGTTTAGTCTTTCCAACATTGCTTCAGTAAATGGTTTTCAATTTCTACCTGTAGGGCTCACCCCTCGTGCTGTCAGGATGCTTCAGTTCCAGCTGTCAATTTAACTACCAATTAGTGCCAATTGTGAGGGGAGTTTTTTGCTCAAAGTTTGTCCTTGCTGAACTTGACAAGCATATTTCCCATCCATCCATGAGCTCTCAGGTAGCTGTGATTTCCCAAAAGTGCTGGGATGTGTCTTTCAACCAATAAAGTGAAAGGGAAATTTTATTGTTCTCAGGTCCAGATAGGCTATTCCTCAATGTGCCATGGATTTATGTAACAAAAACATTAATTTTGTATTAAAATGAGAAAATCCTTTGGTGGCTTTAGGCTTCCAATAAGAGCTGTGGAGCTCAAGTGGGTGATATCTCATGAACTGAGCCACACCTAAGAAAGGCTTTGTAGCTGCTGGGCAGTGAAATGAACAGGGCTAATGCCTTTATTAATGTTCAGCTCTTTATTAAAAAGATCAGCTGGGCAGGGGGCTCGACGCAGAGCTCGCCCCCGCAGTCGTAGCTTTCCCAGGCAGCCAGAAGGAAGGCGGCGTGCAGAGTCGGTCACTGGAGCCCCGAGCAGCAGCTGTCCTTTCTCCTTTCCTTGTGGCACACCGGTGGCCCGAGGATGAGGAGGCGTGGTGTGCAGAGTCTGTTGCTGAAGTCCAGAACAACAGCTGTCCCCGCTCCTTCCGTGGTGGCAGCACCAGGGCTCTCTGTCTCTATCTCCCCGCTTCTCAGAGCCTAATATAGTCTGTTCTTTCTTAGGTGATGGCGACGGTTAAAAGCCAGTCAGGGGATGTGTTTCCCTCTTCCTCAGCTAGGGCATTTATCTAGACTCCTCTATTGTGTTCAGTTTTTGATTTATATTCATTTTTATCTCCTAAAAATACTCCCATGATCCTAAGGGGTTTTAATTTGCATGTTAGTCCCAGAATGGCAGCGTGGAGGGGTGGGAGGCCAGGTAGTTTAGAGAAAACAATCAGAGCAATTAGCTAATTAGCATTTCAATATCGGTACTTAGCTAGAGTTAGTAGTTTTCTTTTAGTGTTGCCATGGGAACTAGGAAAGCCCTGCCCGCGTCTCTGGGGAACACCTGGAAACTGTTCATAACAAATCCCTCCTCTACTTCTTTGATCGGGCTTAAGCCCGAATCAACTTACAGTCTTTGGCTTTTGAGGGCTAACTTCTTTTGGCATTTGTATGCTTTTACTCAGGCCTGAGGGTAATTCTAGTAGTGTTCTTTAGAAACCAAGTCTGTTTTTTTTTTTTTTTTTTTTTTTAGGTAACTCCTTTGGCTAAAGGACACTTAGTCTTATTAAACAATTACCAAGTACTTAAACCTTTTCTATGGTACTTTAACTCAGAAACAGTTATTAACACCTTACTGTATATCAGCCTCTAGCAAGTCTTTTTTAAAGTTAATTTTAAGTCCTCTGGTTTCTTAATTACTGTCCATGCACAAGAGGAGGCGGGTGACACTGTTGGGTCTGGTCTGGTGTCTGGGGGTGGCACTGGTCCTTTAACTCTGGTGACGTGGGTCCAGCCTTTTTCTTGGGTCCGTACCGCAGTGTGTGTGGTGAGTAGTACCTGGAAAGGTCCTTTGAATTTGGGGGTTAATGGAGTGGTAGTGTACCAGGACTTTATCAACACCCAATTCCCAGGACTGATGTGGGCATTGGCGTCCAGAGGGGAAGTTTGGGAGAGATACCCCTTCTTTCGGAGGCCTTCTAGGGATTTTCCTATGACCTCTAAATATTTCTGAGTTGCTGCCTCCCCTTCCAGATAATCTGCTGTACTGAAAGGGGTGATTAAGAAAAAAAAAAAGGGAGTCCAAACATTATTTCATAGGGAGAGACCCCTGTGTCAGACCAAGGTCTGGTTCTGATGCGCAAGAGAGCAAGAGGTAAACACCTGAGCCAATTCATCTTTGTTTCTTCAATTAATTTAGTTAACACATTTTTAAGAGTTCTATTCATCCTTTCCACCCTTCTAGAGCTTTGAGGATGCCATGGGGTGTGCAACCTCCACCTTATCCCCAGGGCTTTTGTTACTTGATGTAAAGTTTGAGCGACAAAATGTGGACCTTGGTCCAAGTCAATGTTATTGACTAGCCCATATCGTGGTATGATGTTTTCTAAGATTATTCTTGCAACTTCCTGCCGTTTCCTTTTTGGTTGGGAAAGCCTCCACCCAGTGAGTGAGGTGATCTACGATCACTAGTATATGTTTGTACTTTAATTTTCCCTTGCAGGATCAATTTTTGGGCTTCTTTTATCAGGATAGCTGCTGCTGCTGTGATTACTTTCCCACTTAAATACATTCTTAGGGCTACTTTGAGCAACTCATTGATGTTCTTTGCTTGCCAGTCCTCTATCTTTTCTGGTTTTTGTCTAATATCGGGTCAGGATTTGGTGGCAAACTAGACCTTTAAGAGGACTTGACCCTCTGGGCTATCTGGGTCTATATTTGAATATAACTGGAAATTTCATTTTAGTTGGTTAAGCCAAATTGCCGGGGTCTCATCCTTCTCCTGAGTACCATCAAAGGCCAATTTCGTGTTGCTTCCCCTAGGGATACTCTTTGATCCCTCTTATCATGAGGGACCTATAGTCTCTCATGTTTTGCCTACCTTCTTGTTGGCTGGGACTCCAGTTGGGGTCCACCAAGGGCATTCCCTGGTTCCCTGGGGGCCCCAATCCACCCTCTCTTTCCCATATCTTCACCCCTGTTGCTCAGATCATCTGGACCTTTCTCAGAAAGAACAGAATGCTTAGAATAGCTCAGGTCTCCCCAGGTACAAATACTCAGCCCTAGAAACTGGTCCAACTGGCTAGATATTCCAACGGGGTCTTCCACTAAATTTCTTAGCTCTTTCCCAAATCCCCAGACTTCAGAAGCTGCCAAAGGTGCATCCACAAACCTAACTCCCCCAGCTGCTCTACCCATAGGAACCCCTCTAAGGGGAAAGAGCCCCTCCACCCTTGGTGCTTTGGATTGGGTGCTACAATACGGCCCTTTTTCTAAGGCACCAAGCAGGGAAATAGTAGTGGAGACAGACACTGGAGGCCAGGGGGCATGCCAGGTGATGAACCAACCCTGGGCAAAGGTGGCCTCAGCTCCCAAGTGGGAGGAGGCAAGGAAACTCCAGCTGGAGAAGGGGAAGAGGGAGTTGGGGAGATGGTTGAGGAAACTAAGGGAAGGGATGATGAAACAGAGGTGGGAAAACGGGGGAAAGGAATCAGGGACTTAATAGGAGGGGCTGAAGGACCAACTGGGGAAACTGTTGGGGAAGTAACAGGAGCAGAAGGGGACAGGCAATCGAGGGGGTCCCATTCCTTTATTTTTCTAGTCTCCCCCTCTCTATTCCCTTTGTCTTCCTCTCTATTTCATTGTAACTTGCATATTCTCACAGTCTCATTATTTATAGAATTCTCCAGCCAGCAAGCTGCATGAGATAGTTGTTCTATATCAAGGCCCTCTCTTCTGATTACACATCCACTGATCTTGGGTTCCACACCACGGCCACTCTCCCCGTAATTCTAACTTCGGCCATACTTCCTATATTGTAATGTATCATCTTACTCTTGTCTAGATCCTTCATGATCTCCTGAGAATCCCATTAGTCTAACAGTTGCCCCAAGGGGCTGTTAGGGGGAGTTCTCTTTGCTTTGGAAGGATTTGCTCTTTTACTATAACCTCTTCCCGTTTTCAGGCCTCAAAAACAAAAAACTTAAATAATATATACCTTAAATGGTGCTTCTATCTAAAATGGAATATACTGACAGGCAGCTAAAGCGCATCTGGCCCCTCCCAACTTCGTATTTTGAATCACTTGACTAGACTTAATCTCTTTTAACTAAATTCCCACTCTTGGTCCTACCTTCTTGGCATTTTACATTGTCTCTTGGCCAGGACAATCACTAGTCACAATCTCGTCTATTGTCTTCTGTTATTTTTCTCTTTGGCCTAAGTTTTGAACTCCTTGATGGACTTTCTAGCCTTGTACCCCTGCTAAGTCCTGCCCAAACTCTTACTTGGCCTTTTGCCTAACCTTCTTACTAGGCTTGGGAAGCTTGGTCTCCCTGCCGAGGTAAGGTCGAACATCCCGCCGAGCCTTACACTCGAACTCCGGCCAAGCCCCCTTGCCTGACCTTACTAGGCTTAGCTTGCTTGCCTTCCTGCCTTTCTGCTTACTCGGGTTAGTGCCTGCTCTGACGGGGACATCCTGCCCTGCCTTCCAGGGCCATTCCCCTATCTGCTCTGACGGGGACCTCCATCCATGCCTGCCATGGACATCCTACCTGCCCTGTTATCCTCTCCTGCCTGGTGGGGACATGCCTTTTGCCTGTTGGGGATATGCTCTCTGTCTGCCAGGTACATGTCACTCCTGCCTGCTAGGACACCCCGCCCTACCTGCCAGGGACATCCCACCTGCCGTCCTATCCCATCCTGCCGGCGCCGGGGATATGTCCTCTAGGACCTCCACATCCCACCTACCCTGCTGGAGGTATTCCCCTTGCCCTGATTGCCAGGGACTTACTTTGCCCATAGGGCACCTCCACACACTCGGAGGAGGGCCTGCTTTACTTCTAAGGAGACGCCTCAGTCGCTCCTCTGTTCCACTCGCTGCCCCCGTTCCCGGCCGGCCCCTTCGCAGGAGTCCGGAAACGCGGGTACTAGCGGGTCCCTCTCACTTCGGGGGTCCGAGCTGCTGGCCCCCGTCTCATTCACTCACTCATTCGCTCGTCTCCCGGTTTTTCTTACCAATCCGACGCTCCTCTGTGTTGCTCGTCTCACGCTGATCCTAGGGTCCGAAGGTAGCCAGCAACTCCCGAGGGTCCCTCGAAGCAGGTGGTCGAGCTGTCCAGCTGTCCGGGGGTCCTCTTCAGGCGTGGCTATCCTGGACGAGCCCCCAAATTGAAATGAACAGGGCTAATGCCTTTATTAATGTTCAGCTCTTTATTAAAAAGATCAGCTGGGCAGGGGGCTCGACGCAGAGCTCGCCCCCGCAGTCGTAGCTTTCCCAGGCAGCCAGAAGGAAGGCGGCGTGCAGAGTCGGTCACTGGAGCCCCGAGCAGCAGCTGTCCTTTCTCCTTTCCTTGTGGCACACCGGTGGCCCGAGGATGAGGAGGCGTGGTGTGCAGAGTCTGTTGCTGAAGTCCAGAACAACAGCTGTCCCCGCTCCTTCCGTGGTGGCAGCACCAGGGCTCTCTGTCTCTATCTCCCCGCTTCTCAGAGCCTAATATAGTCTGTTCTTTCTTAGGTGATGGCGACGGTTAAAAGCCAGTCAGGGGATGTGTTTCCCTCTTCCTCAGCTAGGGCATTTATCTAGACTCCTCTATTGTGTTCAGTTTTTGATTTATATTCATTTTTATCTCCTAAAAATACTCCCATGATCCTAAGGGGTTTTAATTTGCATGTTAGTCCCAGAATGGCAGCGTGGAGGGGTGGGAGGCCAGGTAGTTTAGAGAAAACAATCAGAGCAATTAGCTAATTAGCATTTCAATATCGGTACTTAGCTAGAGTTAGTAGTTTTCTTTTAGTGTTGCCATGGGAACTAGGAAAGCCCTGCCCGCGTCTCTGGGGAACACCTGGAAACTGTTCATAACAGGCAGCACTGTCTTTTTTGGATGTAATAAATATACAATCACAGGAATCACAAGAAAAATAAGTTTTCGAGTGCAAATAATGAGAATGAGTTTGCATAAATCTTGTTTCTTGAAAGTTCTGTTTTAAAAGTTGGGTTTTCTTCCTATTCTGGTAAAGTCAAAAAAGAAAAAGGGAGCCAGAGTGTGTGTGGTGCAACAGACCAAGGAATTCACAGCTGAGGGTCTTTTGTTTGGTGTTTGGCTTTTTGGTTTTGGTTGTGGGTTTTTTATTTGACAAAGCCAGGGATGTTGATGTTGGGCAAGTCAGTTTCATTGCAGAAATAATTTGCTAAAAATAAATATTTTAGGCAGCGTTTAAAGGCAAGCAATGTGTGAGGCATGTAGAATTGTAAAATAAATGCAGATAATTTTCCTAAAGATATTTAGGCAAATATTAATATGTTTGAATAGCCTCTTGGTGATCCCCGAGGAACACCTGTAGTGATACAGAGTACTTCATAGCTTTCCTTTTTCCTGGGGACTCCCTGTTAGTGTAAAAATTCCCCTGCAAGGATTTCTTTTAAAGCCTTTATTTTACAGCAGTCATGCCAGCAGCTAAGCAAAAGTAAGCGTAGCTCTCCCTGGAGACTGTCAATGGCATTCCTGAATTAACCGCAGGAATCATTAGGAGCCACAGAAGACATCCTTTTCCTTGCTCCGGGCCCTGAGCTCAGTGATTGCTTCCCACCCAGCCCCTGGTGAGCAGAGGCAAAGCTGAGGTTTGTTCCAGCCCGGGAATGTGCTGGAATAAAAGGCTGGCTCACAGAGCATCCCTGGAGGTGAGCAGAGCGCTGCAGGCGCAGCCGGCAAAAGGGATTTCAGAGCAGTTCAGCGGCCCCAGCCGTTTGCTGGTTTCCATCCAGAAGCCACATTAGCTAATTCTCCTTTCCCTGGCCGAGGGAACCACGTGTGTGCAGTAGGGGCACTGCTGCCGGGGAGAAAAGGGGATTTTGGTATGGGCAGAACCGGTGGTGGGCACCCAGCTGTGCAGCACACGGGGCACAGAGGGGCTGAACCAAACCACACCTCTTCCAGCCCGATGTAAGGTCATCGTGCCACAAGCATCATCAGGATCTATTTAACATTTTATTTTGACATGTTGTACACCCAACCCAAGCAGTAAGGATTTTAAAACAAATGGGCAAAACCACTGTATGATTTTTTTTTTCACTTAGTTTGGGATAATTGGCAGCAGAATTGGTGCAGCATGAATCTGTGTATTAAAGCATGATGCAAAAGGCTCAGAATCTCCTAGTGCTCACCTCAGAGAGCTTATTAAAAATCTGCTATGTTTTTTATAGAATAAAGTTTCTAAATGGAATTGCTGACATACTTGCTCTCTTGCTATTCCCTTTTCAGTCTTATTGCCTTTTTTCTAAATTTTAAATTGCCTGTTTTTCAGGCCACCTGTTCTCTAATTATTATGCAGCCTATAGCATTTCACATAGACCACTGGCACACTTTGCAATTCCTGGTGTTGTCCTGCCATACTGACAAGAAAATACAATGTCCAGAGGCAAAGGGAAAATGCTTGTACTTCTTTCTTCACATAAAATCGTCTGAAACAAGACTTAGTGCCAACACAATATTTCCAACTTGTTCATTTATTTCCGCTAATTAATGGGTCTTGATTATGCTGTTGGCTATCCCACATGAACTGACAGCAAGTGCTCTAAATGTACAAGGGCTTTTTATTGAGTTTTCATATGAACAAATGGGAGTTATTTTAATCATTTAAATCACATATCAGGATTTTACTTGGTCTGTAAGACCAAATTTAAACTATGGGTTTTTTTAAAGAAATCTCAATGTAAAACTGTTTTTTGTACAATTTTAAAAAATGTTGCACATATCCTCAAAGCACCCTCACCTGGTGCACCAAGGACTGGTGCACCAAGAAGCAGTAAATGTGAAAGCTGTTAATGCTGCCATTTATATCAAGAAATTTTGGCTAAAATTTCAATCCATTTTGTTGAGTAGGAGACAATTCCAGCCTCAAAGCTGTTGCTGACTAATTGAGATATGTAATTTATTAATAACTGAAATGAGAGATAATAACTGAAATATGAGTATACTTCAATACGTTGAATATACTGGCCCAGTGGAGTTACCACAGTTCAAAATTAAGGAAAGAAAATGGACAATACTAAATTGTCAGGAAACATTAGGCTCCTTTTTCTGTGCAGAAAGCAATGGCACTGATCATTCCATTACATAATTATTTTGTAATTGATCTGAATTCTGCCCTTCCAAAAGACCACCTGCTTGTTCCTATCACTGATAAGCCAAGGACTGCATGGAACTGAGCAGTCTGGATGCAAGACCAAATATTTGGATTTTTAAGGGGATTTTCCAGCAAATGTTTCTAGCTAAATCAAATGCATTCTGCACAAATCCTGTTGTAGGAAATTCTCTGAGGGGGACAGACTGATGGATAGTAAAGCAAAACCTTGCTCTGTCAGGCTGGAGGTCACTCCTGAGAGAGTAGGTTCATTGCAGTGCTTTGAATGGGGGATGAAATGCATGTGTTTTACACTCACAGAGTGAGAAAAACCATAGCATGGCTGAGGCAGGATTTATCCCACAGACAACAGCTATTCAGAATCAGGAATACATCTGTAATTCTTGCTGAATAACTGGGTAAGACAGGAGATACTTTTCCAACTCTAAAGCAGGCTCTGTTTTCCAGTTTCACTAGGCATCCAGTCCATCCTAATGTATTTAATGTAAAGTCTAAAATACAATTTATGCAGGGTCTGGTGGAGCCAGGCTGGTGAAACAAAGAGAACTGACTACAGTGAGATGAAAACTGGTGTGTGTGAGCGGGTTGGTAGGTGTGTAAGGGAATATTGAAGGGATTTCTGTTAAGGGGGACCACAATAACCAGTAGGGCAGGGGCTTCATTAGGGAAACTGTGGCTCTTTCTGGCATGAAGTAAGTGTAGGAGCACAAGAAAATCACAGCACTTGGGTGGCTTCCTTGTCAGGTAGAATGGCCACCCTGAGCTCAGCCCAAAGCTTCTCCTGTGCAGGTGAGCAATGCCAGCTGTGCCAGCCTTTCCTGCCAGCAGAGCTGCTCCAGCCCTCTGCTCCTCCTGGAGCCTCCTCTGGGCTCTGTGCAGCAGCCCCAGGTCCCTCCTGTGCTGGCCAGGCTGGGGCAGCTCTGCAGGTGGCTCTCAGCTGAGGGCAGAGGGGCACAATCCCCTCCCCTGCTGCCCATGCTGGGAGATCAGCCCAGGGTGAAGTTTCGTAGAAAGGTTTGGTTGGATGGGACCTTAAAGCTCATCCAGTGCCACCCCAGCCATGGCAGGGACACCTCCCACTGTCCCAGGCTGCTCCCAGCCCCAGTGTCCAGCCTGGCCTTGGGCACTGCCAGGGATCCAGGGGCAGCCCCAGCTGCTCTGGGCACCCTGGGCCAATGGCTGCCCACCCTGCCAGGGAATAAATTTTTTCCTAATATGCAATCTAAACCTAAATGCATCAGTTTGAAGCCATTCCCCCTTGTCCTGTCTCTCCAGGCTCCTGTAAATAGTCTCTCCCCATCCTTCTTGTGGGCTTCCTTCAGGCACCGCAAGTCCTGTAGATTGATCCCTGTAATGTTTGTGACCTTTTCCATTCTTTTAGAAATGCTGCTGAACTTTTCTCTAGTGTCTGTGCCTTCATCCTCAATGCAGCAGGATTTGGAGCTGAAAGGGAAAGAGGAAAAAAAAAAGAGAATGCACTGAAGGTAATTTTGCACGTGGTACCATGTTCTGCTTTGCAATAAGAAAAGATTTGCAGCCACTCAGAAATCCTTTATTTTATAATCTCCCCTATTGATCACACCTGTATTGAAATCCTGAGCGCGGGAGCTCAAACATTCTTTGCTTCTCAGAAATAATTGGGTTATCGTTTATTTCATCAGAGTATCCAAAAGGGGTAATGAGACATCCTTTAATCTTTAAAAGTGTTTTGTCATTGTGTGCCTTACCAACAGAACACTGGTCTGGATCCTTTGGAAGAGCAGATTGCTCATTAGGAATGCGTGCAATGAAATAATTTAAGAGAGGGAACGTTCATCCTGTGTATTTCTAAATCTCCACTATTTTCAATTGACTCTTCATATGAAACATTTCTTGTTAAGGCTGTTTGGAGAGGCATAAAGTGTTTTGTGTACTAAATCAAAGCTGCTATGGTTTCACTTATAGGAATTAATGATGGGCCATGTAAGTAGAAAAGGTATTGTTGTGTATAACCTGTCACAGCCAAACTGGGGAAAGGTTTGTCCTTGCTACTGTTCTGGCCTTCTATTACAAAGAGCAGGAAGAACAGTCAATAACCACTTATTAATGATTTTCTCTGTCCTTTATTGTAGCTTCAGGTACATTAGGCTCTCAGTAATTATCTCATTCATAATCCTCCGTAACAAGTAATACTTTCTGCATCTTGTGAAGCATAATTGGAAAATATTTTCTTTGGATGTACACTATTTCTATCCTCTCTTTAATATAACTTACCCCAAGAGTATCTTGCCAAGGAAAAATGAGCAAGCATAATTTTATACAGGTAATCAAATCTCTCAAATGTTGGCACATTTTCCTTTATCTCCATGGGACCAAAAGCCAACCTTCAAATAGACCTAGGCATTAAAGGGGAGAATTTCAGCACATAATTAGAACTCAAATAAGCTTGTACAAGGCAGCTTGAACAGAAGTGCTATTTTGAGTTATTAGTACTGTATTTCTACTACAGAATATTCCATTTGATTAATACAGAACTGCAAGGGAACATATATACACACACACTATATTAGTCTAAGTGCATGTGTTGTGTCTTTGTGTATATATAGATATGTCTAATACATTATTTAAACACTGGCTTATAGCGGGAGTTTACAGCTTTCTAAATAGTTCTATTTTTGCCCACTTAGAACTCCAAACCACATCTTGATGCAGGTTTTATCTTACTGTGCTGAGCGAAATAAATGTGAGGGGGAAGGAAATAAAGAAAGAAATCAGCATGTCTTTAGATTCCTTTCAGTCGCAATACCCAGCAGAACAGTTAATTTATTCCAAACTTTCTGACATAAATCACGCTGAAGGGGAGACAAGGAAGCCCTAAGGGACTGCAGATACAAAGCTCAGGACTGGTTTCAGGCTGAGCAGACACTTTAATCTGTGCTGGACCTACAATGAAACCTTTCAGCCTCCATTTTTGTTGTGGAATTGAACATTCTCATTTCTATTCTCACTCATTTCAGTATCAAGGGCTCTGGTGACTACAGAACCCAGGGAAAGATGATACTGAGAGAGCATTTGAGTCCCCAGCTGTAAATAATTCACCAGGATTCTGTAGTGTAGTGTATAACCCAGCAAGATAGCTGCCATGTTCACTGCGCTTAAGCTAAAGGAGACTCTAGATGGCTCAGGGAAGATTTTTTTTTCTCTATTCTAGCTTAAAAGTTCTGCTTGACTTGAGTTGCATATTTAAATGCAGCAGTTGGTAATTCAGAATTTTATGGTGTGAATATGCCCATTCTTCAAGACCAGCTTCTGGATGATTTTAAATTCCATTTTCAGTTAGCTAGTTTATTCCACGGCTGTCCCATGTAAAGTCTGCTGATTGAGGTCAGAATTTGTTTTTTATGTGCTTGGGTCAAGATTTTTCTATTTCACATTACCATGAAAATATCCAGTGAGTTCTTCCAGTTATAACACTTGAATTCTAAGATAATATGCTTAGTGAGCCTTTTGTTAATTATTGCCTTAATTCACTGGAAAAACATTGGTAAAAATGGGATATTCAGAATTGGCTTTTTAAATCTGGTGCAAGTATGATTTAAAAAAACCCAAGAAAGACCAAAAGCCCTCAATACAGAAATTATATTTTTAGCCTGAGTTAAAACAGCAATGGAGATGAGGTGACTTGGTAATAGTTTTGATAATCTGCTGGGTTTATTGATGGAACAAGCTCAGATCACCTGTGTCTGTCTGGAATTTAAGCAAAGGTAGAAAGCACGTGTAACACGGCTTTGGTTTTGACCATATCCTGAGTCAGGCTCGTAGCTCAGGCCAGTATTCTTTCCCCAGAGGAGCAAGAACCTTCTTCCAAGGTCTCCTGACAGTCTGAGGTGGCTCTGTTCTGAAAATTCTTACCTTTGCACAGCAAAATTGAACATCGTGAGCAGAACTAAGACCAGGGATAAAGAGGAAAGTGTAACTGGGAAGGGAATTCAGAAGGGTGGGAGCTGCTGTCCAGCTTTCTGTCCTGCGGAGAGGAATTTCAAATACCTGCCTAATTATATGGTCCAAACATAGATTGTGGACATTGTCAGCCAATTCCTGATTCTCTGAAGGTTGGCTGTGGAACTCTGTCCATCAGGCTCTCTGTGAGAGGGTGTGGCTGGTTTTACACCCCAGTGATGTAGAAGGCTCACGTTGGCGCAAAGTGATGGCTGGCAGCTCTTTCCCAGCCTTGGACAAAGGCATTTTGTTGTTTCAGAGCTAGAGAGAATCCAGGTAGAGTAGCTGAAGCGGCTGGTGGATTTCTAGGTCTTTGTGACTCTCAGAAGTCATCTGCCAATGTCCAGATTAGTGCTAGAGCTGACCTCACCTGGACCTGTGAGCTAAATGACCTGGGCGTTGCTTAGGAAATCGAATTTTGTCATCCTCTGATGGCACTTCTTCTTTGTAGGTGAGATGACCTCTAACACTCCTTATTTCCTCTCAATATTCTTTGAACTATACCTCAGACTATTTTATATATAGGTGATCTTAACATTAGTCAGTGTTTCCTGTGAAGCTTGCAAAGTGTTTGAGCCTGTCTGTAAATCAGGCACTGCAGATAAAAGAATGTGTATTTGCACATTTTGTCAGGTCTTGGGGTTGGATAATGTGTTCAGCTTTTAAAACACAAATTTAAAATAATGAAAAGCGCCCCCCCTTAGAATGTAGACAGTGCAAAGGCCTCAGCAGGGAAGTCACAGGGATGGCACATTCCCTGGCATGAGTCAGAACATATGCAGTGCCATCTCTCTAAGGAGCTGCTGGGTGAGCTTGTACAAGTTCTGCATTATTTGCTGAGCTAGAAATGGTACCATGCACCTTTTCCAGCTGCATTGTGCCTCCCTGCTACCGAAATGAGCTTCCACAAACTTCAGTGTATTTGACATTTTTGTTGTGTTTTGTATCCTTTTGTCCTGTAAAACATTGTCCTTTGCACATTCAATTCCTTGCTCAGGGTCAGCTTCAAAAGGTTCAAGAACTTAGTGGAGCACTTCTGTGGTAATACAGGAAACCTTTGCTCCTCATACTTATTTTTCTCCTTCTCTGCATTGCTTTATGCTGATAAGGGAACTGAAGTTTGAGAGAGATAATTTTTTTTAAGAAATCCTTTGCCATTTATTTTCAATTTGTCCAAGTGCAGCATATCTGTGCTGACTTCATGTTCAGTATTATCATTAGGACAACTTAGGGAGTGGGGAGAATGGATTGTGGGAATAGCAAAAAGGAAGATTTCAAAGGAATTAATCTTTATTTTTACTTAAAAAAAAAAGAAAAAAAGACCAGCTGTTCATTGTTATTTAAGACACTGGTCAGCCTCACAAATGGATGAGACTTTCTTTGTTGGAAATAGAAATTTCAGAAAATTAGTTTCTTTCTAAACTTAGGAGATTAATATTTGAGCTGAATAGAGACTCTGTGCTGTTGTATT
Organism: Vidua macroura; assembly: GCF_024509145.1. Classification (NCBI taxonomy): domain Eukaryota; kingdom Metazoa; phylum Chordata; class Aves; order Passeriformes; family Viduidae; genus Vidua; species Vidua macroura. The sequence goes on from NC_071581.1 coordinate 4,607,127, forward strand.
TGTTTGTTTGAGACATCCATTGTTCTTGGAATTCTCTTGGAGCTCAGTGAACATTTGCATTACAACAAATACCTTTTATTACCAAGACTTTGACACAGCTGGGCAGGTCTGGAGCGGGGAACTTGCTGCTTCTCTGTTCCTCTTAGTATTCATCTTAATTCATCACACTGGGTTCATGTGGCATAAAAATGGGATGCACTTCACTGAAAATATGTGAATTTATCCTCAGAAATATGCAGTTGTGTGTACCCTGAGATGAGAGAGACACTTTTAGTATCTATATTGGCTTTTCAAGCAGCAATAAAGGAAACTCTGCAATAATAACTGAGCACTTATGACTGGCAAACACACTCCTGCAGCTCAGAACTGGAATATGAATGGGCACCACAGGAGGTTTGCCCATTTCTGATGAAAACAGTTTTAACAGCATGAATTTATGAATCTACTCAGTGCAAATGAGAGTTTATTATGCTGAGAGTCCAAAAACGATGCTTCATTTATTAAATTAATACAAAAATGGTATTCAGATAGTGTTGGAGAGTTTTGTAGACCTTCCTGAATATCAGATCTGAGGCTGAAATCATTGACTTGGGTTATGGGAGGTAATGGAAAACAGGACAAGCTGCCAAAAACTTCCTATTCTTTGCTTGATTGAAATGAATGTGTATTTGGAACAGCACCTGTCACAGTTTCCCAATCTGTGCACTAGAGAAAATGGTGCTTGCCCATTTTGAAATTTCTGGATTTGTTTAATGAAAGCTTTCTGTAATTTTTTTTTCTCTATAAAAAAGCTTTTGCCCTTTTCAGATTATTCCTCCACCACATGGGTCAGCTGCAGTTATTGCTGCAAGATTTGAAGCATTGACAACTACTGTAGTACAGTCTGAAGTAGCTTCAAATTTTGATGGGTATGGCAGAATTCATAACATAAAATTCAGGCAAATTTGATACCTAGTGCCACATAACTGTGAGTCTTATTGCCAGATTTGGATATCTAGTCTGCCAGCTGCACTGTGCACTGCCCAGCTCATTCAAACCATATGCCTTGAGCAAACAATCAGCAAAGTGTGTTAAAAGCTCTGAGAAGTACCACATTAGCCATACGTCAGCCAGCTGCATGTCCTGCCCTATTAATTTCAATAAAAGCTTACCCCTTCAAAACTGATTTTTTGACTTCTTTGATCTAAAAATATGGCTTAAATAAAATCTGTGCATCTGCAGTTAGGTTTACAGCAAAAAATATCATTCTATCTTCAAAATAATATTGAAATTTTGGTTCGGTTTTAAAAGTTTCCCTAGAGACAGAAGAATCCATTACAAGTTTCCCCGTAGCTGGAAAGGAAACAGTCACTCATGAGCACCCTAAAGCCATTTGTAGCACATAGTCTTCATACTCTTGAGGGACTCTTGCCCAGAGTAGAATACTCAGTCTTGTGCCATAAGAAAAATGAAAAATGTATGCATTGTTTTTCTCCCTTTTGTTGGATTTAGCTGATGCTCACCCTGCTGGCGTCACTACCCTGAGGCTGTTTGCAAGAGTGAGTCAAGAATACACTGGTAGTAATAAACATGTAAACTGTGCATTTGTATGGCTCCCTACATCTCTGAGGCACTGCTTTGTCTCTGCACCTCTGTATGTTTGTTTTATGTGCCCTGGTTATAATGGATTCTCCAGTGTTTACGTTTGTGTAGCCATGGATTGTTATTATCTCATATTAGAAGAAGGGGTGAATATGAAAAAAAAAGAGCAGTGCTGTTGTGACAGGTACAACATACTTTCTCAGGGCCCAGGGTAGTATTATTTTGGATTCAGTTTTGTGGAGTTTAAAAACCAAGAACAATGCATATTAATACAAATGTTACAGCATCTCTGAGCAGGAAATGAAATATTTTGTTCCAAGCTGTCTTAGCTAAACAAAAAAGGGTAGCAAGTATATTGTGAATGAAACATTTTCATTGCTGATTTTTACCTACATAGTCTTCTTCTTTGATCCTCTGAAATATTTTTTCAAGAGAAACCAATGTTGCAAGGGCTGAGGCAGAACAGCTAGTAGCCTACTGGGGTTAGTTGTCTGCTCTCCAGAGTGATCACAGTTAAGCCAAAGTGAGGAATAATTAGGCAGGTAAATTCAATCTACTTTCTATCAGTCATACTGATTTATACCATTATTAATATCACCCTTGTGGTAGATAGGGACAGGCGAACGGAAGATCTCGGGATGTGACGGAAAGCTAGACCCTTCCCCCCTTCTTCCTGCTATAGTTAATCAATTACCCCTAAAGCATGCAGCCCCTCCTAACTCAGTAGTTTTCCACTCCTTACTAACCCCAGCCAGACCCACCATCCCCTTCTGACGTAGTGAAGCCCCCTTGACTATTTAACCCCATGAGATAAGATAATAAACGCCATTTGACCATCCACCACATTGGTGTCTGTGCATGTCTGTGGCCCGAGTGACCTGGGGGAGGCCGGGTTGCCGTGCTGTGTCTTAAAACCAGGTCGCCCGCCTTCTCATCAGAAGGCGACATATGGTGCCGAAACCCTAAGGTAGCGGGAATCTCCTGGACGAGAGACAGCGGCCAGAACGGCCAAGCCGATTCTAGGCGGGGGAGACGTCCCCGGACCAGCGATCCACATGGAGGCCATCGCGAAGGTCGTAAGTTCGATTTATAAGCAGTGGGGAATTAAGTGTAAGCTCAAGGATTTTTACCTCGCTATTGCGAGACTCCTCGAGCTGGGGACGATTGAACGTCCCGTGGATATATTACACCCGGAGGTGTGGGGGAAATGTACGGCCGCATTAGCCGAGGAAACAAAAACCTCAGGCAGCGGGAAAAGCCTCAAGGCTTGGGGAAAAGTCGAGCGGGCTCTGCGCGAGGCGTTAGAGGAACAAGAAACATGGAGCGCGGCAAGCGCATGTTTATTAGCTACACCCAAACTGGGGGTAGGAGCAGCAACGCAAACCGCCCCCGACGGCGAGGTACCCGGGAGCGGGGACCCGGGGGGATCGGGCGCGTCCCCCCCCTCCCCGAGCCCGAGCCCAACCCCCCCCGCGGGGCTTCCCGAAAAACTCGCGGACCCCCCGTCCGTTCCTTCACCGCGGATCGGCGACTCGGCGCCGGGGGCGCGGCAGCGCGCGCAGTCCGTTTGGGAGGAACTGGCTAGGGAAGCCAGAGACGCAGAGAGACGAGCGGCGCCGCCGCCGCCGCCGCCGCCGCCGCCCTACCCCGCTGAACATGGCGCCAGTGACCGAGAAGATGGGCGGGGCGCGCATGCTCCCTGCGGGAAGACCCCGAATACCCGGATTCTCGCTAGTGCGCAGCCGCGAGGAAAGGAGGAGGAGGGGGGCGGCAGAGAGCGCATGCCCAATCAGGAGCCATGCTCAGCGCCGCTACCATCTAAGGGAGAGCCTCCCCCTGCGGGCGGCAGGGCAAGCCCAGGGGGCGGGAACGGCACCACCCCCGAAGGGAGGGGGAGGGACGGGGCCGGAGCTGCACGAAAAGGCACCGGGACCCGGAAATGCGCTGGCACTCGACTTCCGGCTCTGAGTCGAGCTCCACCAGCTCCGACAGCTCGGGAGAGCTGACGGACGCTAATGGGGACTCAGAAACGGAAAAAGCGGAGCTAACGCGGTTTGAAACAAAAGCGAATAAAGCCTTAAGCCACATCGAAAGGCAATCACAATGCGAACCAGCCCAGTTTACCGACTGGGCTAGAATAAAGATAGCTTGTGCAAAATGGGCTCCTTCAGGGGCAGTAAAAGCCTTCCCGGTGAGGATCACCGGACCAGAGGGAAACCAACAACGGGTATATAATCTGGTAAACCCCAAAGGGCAGCCATGCGCAGTGCTGGACATCAAAGACTGCTTCTCTTCAATACAGCCACAACCCAGGGGACTAACGAGAATTGTGAGTTTCTGTTTACAGGACATGCTCGTGGGTCGTCCCCGTAACGCGTACATCCCGGTTCCAGAGAAAAGCGACGAACCACCAAAACGCCAGACAGCACCCAAGAATCCTACACCGGTGAGACCCAGACAGCAACGGTGGCACTGTGTGATCTTGCTATTAGGGCTCATCGCCGGGGGGCGAGCCAACCCAGACTATCACCCCCATCAGCCATTCAGGTGGGTCATGCAGCATCTTTCAAGTGACAAGGTGTTCAAAGAAATCACCACGGCAGGCACCCCATCCTTCGTGTTCCACATCACCGACCTGTTTCCAGGACGACCAAAACTACGACCCCATCACCCGCACATCATGTACATGTACCTGTCCTACTGGTGCCCAGCCTCCAACCCTGGGAAGAAGTACTGTAACTACCCGGGGTGGGGATATTGTGGGCACTGGGGCTGTGAAACCATTGTCACAGATGCCAGACCATCGGGAGAAGGGTGGGAACCGCAAGAGCCCGATAGATTCTTGCAGTTCACCTGGGCACCTACCGGCTGTAAAAAGCCCGCCTTCAAGGGAGGGGTCTATGACAACTATCATACACAACCCAAACATCGGAAGTGCACGGACTATAACATGACGGTTCTGCAGCCAGAACACCCTAGTTGGGCCACAGGCAGAACGTGGACGGTAGTCCTCAAGGCACCAAAGGAGTGGGTAAACGTGCGAATTATCAGGCTCCAACCACCGGCACCCCGACCGGTAGGACCCAATATGGTTATTAAGGACGTGCTGAAAGGGGGAAACGTTACCCATCCCAAACCACTACCCACAAAGGCCACTGATATCCCGACCGGCCATGCAGATGCCTTCCAAATAGGCCGCTTAGCCGAGTCGGACTCAGACCCAATCTTCCGCATGCTAGAGGCTACCTTTCTATCCTTGAACGAATCCAACCCAAACCTAACCAATTCTTGCTGGCTTTGCTACGATGTTAAACCTCCTTTCTACGAAGGAGTCGCTCTAGACACCCCCTTCAGTTACTCCACAGCCGAAGCCCCTCACCAGTGCAGATGGGACACTCCCCGTAGGGGAATCACCCTGAGTCAAGTCACAGGCCAGGGCAAATGCTTTGGCAATGCAGCCTTGGCGAAGCAGAAAGGCAACCTCTGCACCAAAGTCGTCAAGCCCAACAGAAAGATCAACAAGTGGGCAGTCCCATCCGCATCTGGGATGTGGGTTTGTCAGAAATCTGGGGTAAGTCCTTGCGTGTTCCTTGCCAAATTCAATGACGCTACCGATTTTTGTGTCCAAGTTCTAATTGTTCCTAGGGTCCTGTACCACTCAGACGAGGAGGTGTACCACATCTTCGAGGAGCCCGGCCGACTCCACAAAAGAGAAATAATAACGGGAGTGACTATCGCAATGCTGCTCGGCCTGGGAGCAGCTGGCACAGCCACAGGTGTCTCGGCCCTCGCGACCCGACACCAAGGGCTTGCTCAGCTGCAAATGACCATCGATGAGGACCTGCAGAGGATCGAGAAATCCATCTCCTTTCTAGAGAAATCAGTTTCCTCGCTTTCGGAAGTGGTCTTACAGAACAGGCGGGGACTGGACCTCTTGTTCATGCAGCAAGGAGGTCTGTGTGCCGCCTTGAAGGAGGAATGCTGCTTCTACGCAGACCACACAGGAGTCGTTAAAGACTCCATGGCAGAACTCCGAGATAGACTGGCTCAGAGAAAGAAAGACAGGGAAACCCAACAGAGCTGGTTCGAGTCCTGGTTCAATCAATCACCATGGCTCACCACTCTAATTTCCACCCTAGTAGGTCCGCTAGCGATACTGCTTTTAACCTTCGCATTCGGACCTTGCCTGCTAAACAGGCTGGTCTCATTTGTTCAAGCTCGCCTAGAACGGGCCAACATCCTGTTCATAGGCCGGCAACAAATGCTGTGAACCAAAAACCGAGGACGCTGCCAGTCGCAGAGGTTCTCTAAACTTCCCTCGCGAAGATTACTCAGGTTTACCAAAAAACCCTTTTCCCTTATCACCTTACAACTTTATGCCTCACCTTAGTGCCTATGTTTATAACTACCTCATTCATTAGTAAAAAAGGGGGGGGGAGATGTGGTAGATAGGGACAGGCGAACGGAAGATCTCGGGATGTGACGGAAAGCTAGACCCTTCCCCCCTTCTTCCTGCTATAGTTAATCAATTACCCCTAAAGCATGCAGCCCCTCCTAACTCAGTAGTTTTCCACTCCTTACTAACCCCAGCCAGACCCACCATCCCCTTCTGACGTAGTGAAGCCCCCTTGACTATTTAACCCCATGAGATAAGATAATAAACGCCATTTGACCATCCACCACATTGGTGTCTGTGCATGTCTGTGGCCCGAGTGACCTGGGGGAGGCCGGGTTGCCGTGCTGTGTCTTAAAACCAGGTCGCCCGCCTTCTCATCAGAAGGCGACACACCCTGCAATGGTAGGGGGAAAAAATCTTTAAATATTAGCGGTAGTAGAGAATCTGACAGACTTTTATTGTTTTGACTGGAACATCGGTGCCCAGGAAAGGCTGAGGGAGCTGGGGCTGCTCAGCCTGGAGAGGAGCCCCAGCTGAGAGTGACCTCAGCCCTGGCTGTCCCTGTGTGTCCCTGTGTGTCCTGTCTGTCCCTGTGTGTCCCTGTCTGTCTGTCCCTGTCTGTCCCTGTGTGTCCCTGTGTGTCCCTGCGTGTCCCTGTCTGTCTGTCCCTGTCTATCCCTGTGTGTCCCTGTCTGTCTGTCCCTGTGTGTCCCTGTGTGTCCCTGTGTGTCCCTGTCTGTCTGTCCCTGTGTGTCCCTGTGTGTCCCTGTGTGTCCCTGTGTGTCCCTGTCTGTCTGTCCCTGTCTGTCCCTGTCTGTCTGTCCCTGTCTGTCCCTGTGTGTCTGTCCCTGTCTATCCCTGTGTGTCCCTGTCTGTCTGTCCCTGTGTGTCCCTGTCTGTCTGTCCCTGTGTGTCCCTCTGTGTCCTTATGTGTCCCTGTCTGTCTGTCCCTGTCTATCCCTGTGTGTCCCTGTCTGTCCCTGTGTGTCTGTCCCTGTCTATCCCTGTGTGTCTGTCCCTGTCTATCCCTGTCTGTCCCTGTCTGTCCCTGTGTGTCTATCCCTGTGTGTCCCTGTCCCTGTGTGTCCCTGTCTGTCCCTGTGTGTCTGTCCCTGTCTGTCCCTGTCTGTCCCTGTGTATCCCTGTGTGTCCCTGTCTGTCTGTCCCTGTGTGTCCCTGTCTGTCTGTCCCTGTCTATCCCTGTCTGTCCCTGCGTGTCCCTGTCTGTCTGTCCCTGTGTGTCCCTGTGTGTCCCTGTCTGTCCCTGTGTGTCCCTGTCTGTCCCTGTCTGTCCCTGTCTGTCCCTGTGTGTCTGTCCCTGTCTATCCCTGTCTGTCCCTGTGTGTCCCTGTCTGTCTGTCCCTGTGTGTCCCTGTGTGTCCCTGTCTGTCCCTGTGTGTCCCTGTCTGTCCCTGTCTGTCCCTGTCTGTCCCTGTGTGTCCCTGTCTGTGTGTCCCTGTGTGTCCCTGTGTGTCCCTGTGTGTCCCTGTGTGTCTGTCCCTGTGTGTCCGTGTGTCCCTGTCTGTCTGTCCCTGTGTGCAGGAGGGCAGAGCAGCCCCAGGCTCTGCTCCAGGCCCAGCGATGGCCCCAGAGCTCCAAAGAACAAAACTCCCAGCCATTATCATTATTAATAAAGAAAAATTTCCCAATTGTGACTGGAACCTTTTAAGTTTCAGATTGAGCTGCTTTTCCTGGTTGGGAGCAGTGTGATTGCTTGTGTTCTGGGGAGTAGAGGTGACTTTGTCATGCTCAAAATCTGCACTTTTTGATGTTAACTAACTTCCTATAAAACCCTGTGAATGCCAGATAAGGAGGCTTTTACCTGAGAGCAGCTAAGTCTGATAAGTGAGGTGTTTGATTAAGCTCAACTAAGATTAAGAGAAAGTTATTGATGCCTTATCTCCAAAGGACTATTCAGTTCAACAGCTGTCTCAGTGAGAAGCTGTCCTTTTTCTCTCCCTGACAAAGCCACTATCTAACCATTTTAAATCCAATCCACTTACAGCACTCAGACAATGCTCTTCATTTACTGTAGCTGAAGTTGCCACATTCCCATGGCAGACTAGGATAATACTTATTACAAGATCCAGAATGGATATTCTATGGAATTCTCAGGCACTAAACTCTTTGGACAATAAAGGTTTCCCAACACTTCTCCATCTTGAGAGGAAAGCACAATTTTTAAAGTACTGCTTCCATTACATAATGCTCCTCTGAACATAATGCAGAGCAATTTCCCAGTACTTTATAAAATCTATTCCTTTAGGCTAACATTTACATCCTAGGAATTACAGCCATATCAAGCATTTGCATGGAGATCATTAATATTTAAAGTGGGACATAGAACTTAAGCAACTGAAAAAAATCTGCACTCACAGAAGGCCACAGCACCCTCCTTCTGTGCCCTTCTGCAGTGGCAGCAGCAGTGCATCCCCTCTCCCCACTGATGGCTCCATGGAGTGGTAGTTGCTGTTTTAATTAGAAGTTTGGAAGTCTCCTGTTGCTTAGACAGCCACTCCAAGAGAGGAGTCCTGGATCCCAGGTGTGTTTTAGGAAAATGTTGGCACTGCTGAGCATGGGCAGAACAAAGCACCAGACCCTGAACTCCTGTGCTGTGTGACCAAAACCTCTTCTCTCCTCCCTGCAGCCCAGGGGCCCTGAACTGGCACTGAGCCATGCTCTGCAGACCTCCATGCCCAGCACTCCTGGTCACATTCCTGCCCCTCCAGCTCCCAGCTCAGGGCGTCTGCTGCTTGTGAATCTCATACCAAGGTGCCCAGTTCCCAAAATATTGCCCATTCAATGATCACTTCTCGTCTGCAAACTTCAGCATATGTTTGGGCAGCAACACACTTCTTGGGAACTTGATTTATTTCTGCTGGAATTATGTGAGACCACACTTGGACTTTCAGTGAACTTGACCTTCTCTCTTGCTGTAAATTGCCTGACACACTGCTGGAAGTACAGAGACTTTGTCAAGAAACTGTAATTATCAAAATACATGAAACTGGAGATACAATTTGCACTTGTTCATCACACCATTCCATTTTCATACTGTTGTATTTTTTCTCATTTTAATTGAGTTCCTATGCTGCAAATTAGTCTCATAGTGCTCCTGCCTTGTTCTGGCTTAAAGCAGACATCCATGAGGTATCCCACTGAAAAAGCTAAATTCTTCCTGTGAGGGATATTTAACTTTCCTTGATAATTCCACACTAACAGCTAATTTAACAAAGGTTTACTATTAGTTCTCTATTCTTTTCCAGCCCATGCCTTCTTCCAAGGTACAAAAGTGAATGTTAAAAAACCCCACCCTAGTAGTATGGCTGTCTGTTGTGAATAGATTTGTGAGATGATAATGCCAAAAATGCAGATGTGGTGTCTGGAATTTGTGCAGGTAAGCAAACTAAACAGAGCTAGGCAGTGCTGTATTTATCTAGCACAAATATGTATGTTCCACGAATATAAAAAGAAAGTATTGATTTGCTACTGATACAATCTCTCTTTCCCCCAAGCACTACTGGCTTAAAGCCCTTTATGGAATATACTCTTGTTGATCATCAAATACAGCACACTCCTACATCAGCAGTGTAGGAGGGAAGATTATTCCTCTGAGAATTACTGTATTCAAGAGGCAAGTGATAGTATCATCACAAAATAGACAAGTTCCATTTAAAATTAAATAAAATAATGCACCAGAGGTTTCTGCATCTCCTAATGCTTTTTTATTTCCCAAACTTGTCTCTTACTGGATCAGGCAGAACAGTGCTTTACTTCCATGAATTTTTAATTTGATTTCGTCAAAACTGTGGTGAATTTTTCCTACCTTCTCCCTAAGCAGACTTAAAAACAGCTTACAGAGTTTGTACAGCCAGAGCAACTAAAATAGGCTCAATGTGCCAGATGAAAGCCTTCATTTTACTTGAGAGTAAATACACAAGGCTTTGCTTAGAGCTCATCTTTTGGCAAAGCAGGTAATTCACTTGTTTGCAAATTGCATTCACAGCCTTCACTCACTTCATGAGAGTTTGTAGGGCTCAAAAGTGTTTCTGCAGCTTTCTTCCTTGAAGTAAGAACAATGTCACCCACAAACCATTTCACCATTATTAAAAATCTGCACTGCATCCAGGTGTGTCATAGAATCATGGAATGGTGTGGGTTGGAGGGGACCTTAGAGATCATCCAGTGCCACCCCAGCCATGGCAGGGACACCTCCCACTGTCCCAGGCTGCTCCCAGCCCCAGTGTCCAGCCTGGCCTTGGGCACTGCCAGGGATCCAGGGGCAGCCCCAGCTGCTCTGGGCACCCTGGGCCAGGGCCTGCCCACCCTGCCAGGGAACAATTCCTAATTCCCAAGATCCCATCCAGCCCTGTCCTCTGGCACTGGGAACCACTCCCTGTGTCCTGGCACTGCAGTTCCTGAGGAATTGTCCCTCTCTGGTTTCCCTGCAGCCCCTCAGACCCTGGAAGGTGCTGTGGGGTCTCCACACAGCTTCTCCTGTCCAGGCTGAGCAGCCCCAGCTCTCCCAGCCTGGCTCCACAGGGGAGGTGTCAAATTCTCAAGTAGCACTGGAGTTTCACAACCTGTTACTCTCTAAGAAATGGTCATTCTGACATTTGTACTTTATTTGTTCATCTCCAGTGAGCTGACTCTGTTTCCTGATCCAAAACTTTTAATGAAGCAACCATTCCTTTGGCAGAACCGTGGTGGTGACACTTTCCACTGTGACAACTACCAAGGACTTTGGGTTCAGTGAAGCACAGGGCACTAAAGCACTGCAAGGATTGCAGGAATTTCCTGTAGCACTTATCTGATAAATATAGCCTGGGTTTAATTTGTCCATTTAATCCTTTCTCGTCCTGGGGAGGCAGAAGTTAATTTGTTCTACATGCAAGCAGCAACCATTTGGGTCAGCCTGAAGAAACCATTTTGGACTGTCAACATGCATCTAGGGGAGCCTTGAGACAGAGTGGGAGACAAATTGACCAAACGTTGATTTATAACAACAGTCAGCCAGAGAAGGCAGAAATGTGAAAACAGTGCAAGCAGAGTGTGAAACCCAAACCTAAACTGTCAGGGAACTGAAAGAACAACCAGATGCTTTCTGCAGTGACATAAATTGGAGCAGAAGTCACCAGGCAGAGATATAAGCAATGCTACCACAACACATAAATAATCTGACTCACTCTAAAAGAGTTGTTCTGTGGTGCTGAAACCAGCTGCTGGTTGCATAAATCACATCCCCCCCAGACACAAACAGGGTAGGACACACATTCTTCAGAGAGAGGAAACCATGCCACAGAGTTGGAGTTGTCTCTCCTGCTGGAAATGCAATCTAGGACAAAGAAATTGTCACATTCTGGGTCTAAAAGAATACCAGTGGATTAGAGAGTAGCTCCTGCTGGCACTGCTCTTTCAATTTATCCCCAAGTATCACATGAACATTACTGTTACTGCTTCCATTCTGCATTAAGAGATGAAGAAATTGGTTACAGACCAGCAAGAGACCATTCAAACAAATGAACAGCTAAAAACTACAGAGGCAGTAACTCCTTAGTGTACAAGTTACAGCATTCCAGGATGCAGGAATTTATATTTAATTCTACAGCTGACTGTAATTCTGTTGTTCCTGTAAGTCAACAGCTATCATTAAGCAATAACCACTTAAAGTATCTGCAGTCTTCTGAGTTTCAGAGCACAGAACTGAGATATTCTAGTCTTATGTCATATTGCCAGGTAATCTTCCAAACTGAAGTTTATATGCAAGCACCTTGTGAACCTCATTCTGAAATAATGGTATCACTACTAAATGCTCACCATCCAAGGTTTCAAGTATGTGAAGGCTGATTTTGAAAAGAGTATCTCCAAAACCTGAGATCTACCTGGAACACCTCTGGCCTCACCATGCACTTATGAAGTCTGCTTAAACTCACCTACACTATTTCTATTATTAAAAAAAAAAAAAAAAAAAAAAAAAAAAAAGAATTGCACAAGTCTTTACATCAAAATGCATCTAAAAATTTCATCTCCAAGCCCTTCTGAAAGGATAGCACACATTGATTAACTGAATTAGTTATTGCCTTTGTGTAAGAAGCAAAAGAAAAAGAAAAACCCACTTGTTTTCCTCAAACAATTCAAACTTGGAGAAAGGCACTGGACTCTGCAGGGAGACATCTTCTCTCAGAGCAAACACCAATTCAGTAAACAAGAGAAAGGAGTAACATAATACTTGGCTATATCTCACTTTCTTTTCCACTTGTTTGCTTTGTTCATCCTTTAATGCAAGAAATAAAAGATACTTTCTCTATGTGCCTTTTTCATATAAAAATACAAATGTATACAAAGAGAAATCATTATTGAGAAAAGAGAACACACTGCAATCTTAGTGTGTTTTAGCACTACAGAGCCTTATTCACCTTGCCAGAAAATATTCACTCCACAGAGACATGAAGCAAGATAAGGGGGGGAAAAGGGTCTGGCATTGAGGTATGAGATAAAGGTCAGCAAATCACATGGGCATTCTTATGTCAAGACTGAGCCATGAGGTAAATTACTCTGAGCCCCATGGAGTAGCTTCAGAAAGTTGTTTGGACATTCAAAACCTGTACAAACTAGTCTGCTGGCAGAGGGTGGAAATCAAACCATGAACTCAATCACTCCCAAGTGATCATAAAACCCAAAAATCCCAACAAAGCTTGAAAATATCCACAAGCAGAAAAGAGAAGCACATGCTCATGTTCTCCATTTTCTCTAAGCAGCCATTAAATATGCACAAAACTCAGTAGAATATTTTCCACAGATTAGAAATTTTCAGATCAATCATATCAGAAACCAAAGGCTGTCTCTACCCCACCACCCCAAACTAAAAATATCTCCACCTTCTGAGGGAGCTTTATGTTGTTTTCAATGCTCCTTGTCTTTTCAAATGCTTCAATTTTGTCATCAGCTTTGTTTTGGCAGGTAGGTTCATTTGCAACTTGGAGAGTTTTTTGTACTGTTTTATCCTCTTCCCCTATCTCAAATATGTTGAAAGATTTGCCTTTAAAAAAAGGTTTTGTGACAGCACATAATGGAGATCTTCCTTTTAACACTCAGAGGGATGGAAGGCTGGTACAACATGCCTTAACCTGAAATTGGCACAGAAAAAAGCAGAAATATAGAAATCAGGAGAAATTCAGGCTTTTTGTCACTTCTCCTCATCACCATTTTGCCTTTCATGTTTTATCTAAATCCATTGGGAAAGGGGAACACAGGATTAAACCAACATGACTTAACTTATGTTTCAAGACAGGTCCAATATAAACAAAGGTGTTGAATGATATTTTCATATTTTCAGTGTCCACACATGCACACAATCTGAATCATGAAAAAATGTCTTGGTTTGACAGCTTTTGCAGTGGGGAACACTGCAGAATTATTACATTTTCCTAGGAAGAGCTGAGCCTGTGAGGTTTCAAGATACAAGAGAAAATACAAAGGCTACCAAGACAAAACAGTATTGTGACCAACATTTATTTTCTTTCAAGGAGCAAGGAAAATTTGAAACAACACAAAGAATCAACTGTGTTGCTTTAAATAAAACTTGGTTTTGTAGTACTAACCCCAGAGAAGTGGCACTCCCAGTAGATATTGTGACTTGGTCACTGTACAAGAAAATATCAGGATTTAGGAATCATGGAACTGAAAAAACACACATAGTATAAAGGGGTATCTTGGAAAGTGGTTAAATATATAAGAGATAGGAAATAAATTCCTGCTTTTCAACCACCAAGAAAGCGTATGAGAACTTCATGCATTATTCCAAATTTACAACTGCAGAAGACAGTCTGGACAAGAGAAGGCTCCTGGGAGACCTTAGAGTTGTCTCCAGGGTCTAAAGGGGATCCAGGAGAGCTGGAAAGGGTTTTGGGACAAGGGCTGGAGGGACAGGACCCAGGGAATGGCTCCCAGTGCCAGAGGGCAGGGCTGGATGGGATCTTGGCAATGAGGAATTGTTCCCTGTGAGGGTGGGCAGGCCCTGGCCCAGGGTGCCCAGAGCAGCTGGGGCTGCCCCTGGATCCCTGGCAGTGCCCAAGGCCAGGCTGGACACTGGGGCTGGGAGCAGCCTGGGACAGGGGGAGGTGTCCCTGCCATGGCAGGGGTGGCACTGGGTGGGCTAGAAGGTCCCTCCCAACCCAAGCCATTCTGTGATTCTGTGAACTCTACCCAAAATAAATGGGTCAGCAATGGTTGCTTTTTGGTTCTCTGTTTCTCATCACCTCCTTCACCACTGCAGCACACAAGCTGCTACCACAAGTTTAACACAAAAAAAAAGAACACCTATCTTTCACAATTTCTTTTTGTTTGGCCATCAAATAGAACGACTTGAAAATGCCAAGCAATTCAAGTGCCAGATAATGCACAGAAAAGTGCTGCAGGAGCATGGGTGAGCTGCTTCTCACCACCCCAGCCACAACAGCTGTGTCTCTGCTCTTGACCTATACCAAGCAAACACAAAATCAGCTCAGTTTGCTATGAAGTGAACTACTCTGTCTACACCAAGGTTGTTTTTTTTTTTTTGCATTTGATACTGGCAGAGAAGTATCAAGCATGGCAGGGACAATTATCTTAGGTCAGCAAGCAGCTCTGTGTATGACCTGCAGCTCTCATTTCACATGAAGCCAAAGGTCTTGTGGGACAAACACATAACAGAAAAGAGACTTTGCTGAGTTCTTTTCTTCATGTCTGAAAGAGCTTTCAGGATATGTACAGCTCTGTTAATAGAAAACTCAAAACTATCTGCTAATTTACTGAGAAACACCATATAACGTGTACAGTTTCAATTTTTCCTTCTCCTCAGTATCAAAATTGTCTTCATGTCATTGAAAAAATATATAAACATGTGTCAGGCTTTTAGATCAATACTGATCATCATTACCCAATCACACTCCAGCACAGCCTTCAGGAAATTCCAGTCTCTCTTCCATATTCTCTAGAACAAGAACCTGCTGCAATTCAGGCTTATTGAACACATACTTGATTTAAATTAAGAGTAATATGCCCAATCATCTCAGTAAGTAATCCTTTCATCTTGAAAATGCAATTCATATCTTTTTGCTTCATACCAGGCAAATGAATTACAATATAAGAGGTGGTGTGTTTTGGGTTTTTTTGTAGGTTTTTTAAATAAATTGTTCAGAATTATGAGTAAATCATTACAGGAGAGGTGATTCTGGAGTCACAAGTTTTATTCCTCTGACTACTAAATCTGACACTTAACTGAGGGCTGGATTCTTGTTTGTGAGCTTGCACAAAGTAGGGACCTTGTGCAAGGATAAGGAACATGAATAGCAATAAATAGATCTTAAATAATAATTTTTAAAAGTGGATTTAAACACATTTTACTCAGGAAAATAATGACTTCACAAAATCCCTTATTGTTATTGATTACATAATGCATTGCAGAATAAATTACTTTTACCAACTATGATTTTAATGACTTAATCTTAAACCAATCATCCAGATTAAAAGGCTGATGCTAATTTCACTCTTCTATTTACCAGTTTATTCATCAGTTATTAAGATTTCAGTTCAATCAAAACATAATAGCCACAAAAATAGGGTAAAAGGAAACACAGACATTTCATTTTTCAGAGCAGATACAACATTGCTCTGCTTCCCTAAACAGGAGCCTCCCTCAGCAGTTCTTTCTTTCTTGCACAATGATCACAGCAAAATTCCACAGGTCCCTCTACTGGCAAATTAATTCTTGCATTCTAATTAAAAGCATTTCAACTCATACTTTTCCCTGGCTGTGTTGTTGTCAGCATGGATTTGCATTCCCATTGTGCAGAGCGGATCCCAGTCCCTGGACTGCAAACCAGGCTCTCTACGAGAGCACAGAGACTGCACTTCCCACTCCTGGTGTGTCCATCCAGCCACCCCTTCAGAAAGGCAGTTATCCACCTGGAGTAGCTACTCCACAGTTTTCCAAGGATATTACAATTTCCTTTATTTGTAATTTTATTTTTGTTTATTTGCTCCCCAATATCACTCAAAGCTGATACCACGTTTCAGCAAGTACCATTAAGTACTAAGTTTTCTATTGTCCCTGCAGTGATTTCTTTACTTTGCATACAAAATCTGAATTTTGATTCATAAACAGAGTTTATACCAAGCAGATCCAGACCATTTAATTTACAACTCTTCATTGCAAAGTTGCCTAGAAAACTTACACAAAACTTTTTAATTTCTACTACTGGAATAACTGAAGTTGGGTCTGAAATGCTTCCATTACCGTCGCATCTCAATTCCCCTTACATTTACCACTGTACTTACTGCCTTTCTTCAGCACTTAGAAATTTAAAAAAGAAAAAAAAAATAAACACAAAAAAACAACCAAACAAGCAAACAAACAAAAATAACCCACGTGAATCTTAGAAATTGCAAATTTGCAAATTTTAATGCCTAGGAACATTCTCAAAACCACTGAGGTAAATCTTAGCTGCAAAATTGCAACAAGGGTTTCCAAGTCTTTAAATGTGAGGATTGCTTCTGGATTTTTCTAAAGTAGGAAATCAGAAATGCAGCACATGTTCACACACAAAGGGTTTGAGTTCGTTTTTTTTTTTTTTTTAACCACTTCATTTTTTTAAATGAAAGAAAGCACCTGGATGAGTGCAAACAATGGAAGAATAATTTTGATCTCAGTTACTCACACAATAAAAATAAACATTTTGCCTGAAGTCAATCATTGAAGATTACAAATAGACACACATTCAGAACTTTCTAACTGCAGCTAATCAAGGAAATTGGAAAGGTGTGATGCCTCTCAACTAGTGAAATCAAAAGCCATAAAAACCAGATGGAAGCAGAAGAGCTCATAACACAACAGTGTGAACCACAGTTTGAGTTCTCACAGACCAGCAGCTCCAGGCAGCACAAACAAGTCAGGCTGTGGGGATTTACAAACTTTGAGAAAAAAAGAGGCAGTTGGTTACATGTCTCAGTTGTTTGGGGTTTTTTGTTGTTTTTTACTTTGTTGTTGTTTTGGGTTTTTTAATTTCAAGAAAAATTTCTCTATTGAAAGGGTGCTCAGGCCTTGGCAGGGGCTGCCCAGGGAGGTTTGGAGTGCCCATCCCTGGAGGTGTCCCAGGAAGGGCTGGAGGTGGCACTCAGTGCTCTGGGCTGGGGACAAGGTGGGCATTGGGCTGGATGACCTTGGAGGTCTCTTCAACCCAAATGATTCTGTGATTAATTACAATTTTTCAGGAAGAAGTGTTTCTTTCTAGAAGTTTTCTCTTTTTAGTTTGATATATGCTGCTTTCAGCCACTCTCTGCCTCACATAGAGCATTCCCTCCTGTTGGCTTTTAAGCAGAAAAACAGCCTGCCTTAGAGCCAGGCATCCTAGTATGAATTAGATCATCATTAGCAGAATCCCCTTGGGAAAGCTGAATTAAATCAGGTTCAAAAAAACCCCAAAACCACTCTGTTTCACATGCAGACCACTGATTTGCAAACCCGTAAAGCTGAAAATCCAGGCAGAAATGGCCACTTCTAAAGATTTTAGATCAGGTGATTTAGACCACCTGCTTAAAAGCACCATGAATCTCTTCAGTGGACAAATACTAATTGCAATAATGCTGGGACAGACAAAATGGTTATATCGCTCACCCAATAGGAAAGTTAAAACTAAATTCACATCTGCAGGAGAAGATATCACCCTAACTTCTCTGCCATTGTATAATCAGACAAATCTCCTTACCCTTCCTTATTCTGCAGTTAAAGCTATGTTTTATTTTGGGAGCAGGACATTGGACAAAACCACCTTACACTTAGCAACCTAAACTTTAGAGAAGTTATTTTAAGCTGAACTTCATTTGACAACATAGTGGGCTGGGGATTTTTTTTCGATTTTTGGTTTTTTTTAGTGTCAGGTGTCCATACAAAGTGCAGTTATCACAACTGCTCATCCTGCCTGGTGCCCTGGACAGGCCATCCTGTCTCTGCATCATCAGCTCCTTCAGCAGTGCACTCCTGGTCCCCACTGCTTTCCTATTCCATGAATTTATCCCTGCTGCACAGTCCCAGGTTTTCAGAAGCAGCTGGTCAGGGCACCCCAGGTGAGATCCACAGCTCACAGAACAAACATTTGGATACTTCAGGGTCAGGAGCTGCAGTTCAGCAGCAAGAAATTTGCTTTAGCAACAGCCAGCCCCACCACTGCAATATTACATGTA
Organism: Vidua macroura; assembly: GCF_024509145.1. Taxonomy (NCBI): domain Eukaryota; kingdom Metazoa; phylum Chordata; class Aves; order Passeriformes; family Viduidae; genus Vidua; species Vidua macroura. The sequence goes on from NC_071581.1 coordinate 4,625,323, forward strand.
CGGTGTGAGAAGAGAAAGAATATGGTGTTTTGTTTTGTTTTTTTTTTTTTCCCCAGGTGTTTTCCCAGCATTTACTTTGAGGAGAAAGCTGCCAGTCTGGTACGAGTTTAGTCTCAGCTCCAGATGTGACAGGATTGAGTTTCACTGCTACCTTCAGAACTGATCAAGTTGCTGATGGAGTTATGGACTGCCTCCCATCCTCTCCACTTGGTCTTCCCATAGAGCCCAAAGGGATATTCTAATGGAGCAGAAGGACTCAGGGAATTGTAGTATATCCAAAAGCTATTCCAGACACAGGTGTATAGGAAGCAAAGCTCCTGTAGTGAACTCTCTCCTTATTGGTTTCTTTTCCTTGGGGGAAACCCCCCCACATTTCTAAGTCAAGAGGCATCAGCAAAAGCCTTTAAATTCAATACTATAATTGTAACGAAGATGAATTTATTTTTCACTTTCATAGGTTTTTTGGATGCAATTCTGCTTCCAGTGGAAACCAATTACCAAGAGTGTCACAAATTAGACAACTGAGAACTAAGCAGCAAGTTTGTTAATTACTAGGATTCATTTAATGAACTTAGTCTCATTAAGCTCCATGAGCCATGCTGTCTATAGGAGTGTGTGAAGGGCCACACCAGGAAAGTCAGGAGGCAATTAGGGACACTGCTGGGAAATTTTGTGAGGGGGGGAAAGAATAACAAGGCAAATGTTACGTGGAAAACAGCATTACTACTGAAACAGCCAATGGTAAGAATAAAAATAGTAATAAAAAAAGTCATTTTGGTCCCAACAAAGTATATTCTCTCCTAAAAGCAGATAAGCAAATGCTTCAACTATGATGTTGTCTGACAGCCCAGGCCCCTCCTCAGGTGAGAAATTCTCTAACAAAGCTTTCCCACATCTGAATCTACTCACTGCTGGTTCCTGGCTACCAGTCTTGCCTTTAGCTATTAGGTGGAATCAGCATTCATATAAAAGCATTGCTAAGGGACTACAATTTAATAAGATGCTACAATACAATGTTGCTTTCAAGCCTTTTGAAATTGAAAAGATGTGAATTGATAAAATCATGAAGTACCACTTATAAAATAAACCCTACTTCTTCCTGTTAATCAAATCTACAGCAGGAAAGACCAGCTACCAACACAGACTCAAATCACTACAATTACACAAGAATCAAAGATAATTTTTACCTTTTTAAACCACAAGTTACAGCCTTCAAAAACCTTGAAGCTCTAGACTATTTGAGCTGATGTACCAGAGGAATTTTAAGCTTCCCCAAAATGTTTAAACCACCCCAGCATTTCCAGGAGAAATAGCACCATCCATGACATCCATCTGATGACACCATTGAGGTGTCACAGCTGGGACAGTAACAAAGGCAGTGATGTCTCTGGGAAAATCCAGCTAAGAAAAGTGAAAAAGCACTTGAAAAGCAAGGAAATAAACAATCCTGTGGGCACTGAGGTGGGAATAAGGTGCAGGAGAGAATGTTCCCTGTGCTGGAGTGGATTTTCCTGCAGCCTGGGCACAGGATTGTTGTGGCACAACATTTACCTGCTGCATGTGAAAAGAGTCACTGGAGAGACACCCACACTGCATCCCAGGGAAGTGGATGTGTCCTGGAGGAGCTGCAGCATGCAGAAGGATCTGTGCTGGAGCTGGGGAAGGTGCAGGAGGAAGCAGCAGCAGCCCTGGAGAGACCACAGCCCCTCTGAGGCAATGGCCTGGAGGCACTCCAGGAGCTGGGAATGAAGGACTGAAATAGAGCCTGGGAAAAGGAGGTGGGGAAAACTATTTTTGGGTTTGCCTCTGCTTCTTACCACCTACATCTTCTTTCATTAATAATAAATGAATTGTCCATGAGGCTGCTTGGCCTGTGAAGGTAATGGTCAGGGATCTCTCTGGCTTTAGCTTTGCTGGGGGATGTTTCCCTCTTCTCCTTGAGGGAATTCAGAGCAGCTTCCCCAGGTCACCCAGCACAGCATCAAAGGAGGGATAAGCTGTGACACAAGAGCACCATTCCCTGGCTGCTGCGTGCCATGCCAAATGCACTCATGGAGCCAGGGGAACACTCACCACCACCTTAGGAGGAAATCAGCAACGGCTCTACTAATGTGATTTGATTAATTAGCTGTAGCAATTACTGTGAGGAAACCATGCACAAGTCCTGTATATTCCATTTCCTTTGTTGTTATTTATAAAGCTTTCAGAATCCTTTGTCTTCTTCAAGGGGAGTATTTAGATGGAAGTAAAGAGGTACTGTTCCTAACTTCTCCCTCTAAATAATTAAGGCTTGATATTAACATTTGAATATTTTCATTTTTTTATTATTTTAACTAAGATATAATTGATATTCTGTCCATCCTATACAGTTTTTGAGATCTTATGGGATGGGTGTACTGACACTGATTGGGTTGAACACAGTCAGAAGAAGGAATAAGATTTTTTTTCAGCATGAACACAATAAAAGAGGTAGGTGGTGGAGAATAAATCTTTAAAATGGCTACCCTTGGGAAAGAAATGGAAATATAGCAGCATTTTCCTATTTGTCTAACATATGGTAGAGATAAATGTCTGTTAGTGAAACTACATTAAATCCCTACAGGAAAGTCTTATCTGTAGCTCTGACCACTGCACAGATTTGCAGATATTAAATACTGATGACAAAAATTGGACAAGTTCTACTTTTGATGTTATTTAAGAACATAACTTCATAAAGTTAAATAACTTCAAATAAAAAAAAGTGTTTCCCAGTTTTACAGATAACTCATAATTAGCTGCTCAAATGCATAAGAGCCTGGTAACTACTCCCTTTCCCATGAATTATTCTATAACTGTGTTAGATTCCAGTAGGGCTTTTAAAGTATTATTTTATAAATGTTAATCTAATTTGTTTAGAGCTTCTGCTGAATGTGTGGGTGGGATTATTAAAGTAACATATTAAAGTAACTACGTTAAATTAAAAAAAAAAAAAAAAAAAAAAAAAAAAAACACAAAGAAAAAAAAAAAAAAACCCTGGAACATAAAGGTGTATCCCAGAATATTCACATGGTAAGATTTGACTCTGCTTTGGCTTGCAGAAAATGCCCTTTTAGATGATTACAAAAGTTGTAAAAGTACATAAATTTTAAAGGTTTTATGCCATAATTACTATGACAATCACATTTTCCCTGGTAGAAATACAAAAACAGTTGGGTACAGCTCTTGATGATAAGACTAAAAGCATATATTTCAAACAGGTAGGTAACATTAATGGAGTCTAGTTCAAACTAAAATTCTTTTAAGTTCTACTAAAATGCTGTGTATTTTACCAGGGCCAGCCCAGCTTGGAAAGTGTGGGAAGGCTCCAAGACACTTTGTGTGCTCTTCCAGAGCCATTTCTGAGACCTGGGAGGGGATGGAAATTGGTATTTGTGACACATCTGAACAAAATCTGACTCTGATGTTAGAGCAAAAGGTGATTTCTGGTGTTTCATCTTTGCTGTTGCACTTTTACAGCGTTCAGTAAGGAGGCAAAGCACAAGAGTAAAAATCAAATGCAATTTGGAAGAATTATATTGCTGGAGTGAAATCCTGTCGCTCAAAAAAACCTCAGGGGATTTCTGCCTGGGGGTCAGTGAGGCCATGAGCCCTGTGATTTTTCACTCCATGTGTATCTGTTAATGCTTTTGTGTATGTGTGTATATATATATGTGTGTGTGTGTGTGTGTCTATATGTATATGTATGTATATCTATGTATGTGTCTGTATGTGTGTATATATATATATACACGTATGTGTTTAGATGTGTATAAAATGAAGGAGTACCATGGACTCCTGGAAGGGTTCAAGGGCAGGTTGAATGAAGCTCTGAGCAACCTGATCCAGGGAAAGCTGTCCCTGCCCACAACAGGGGACTGGAAGGGTGTGATCAAAGAGGTTCATTCCAACCCAGACCATTCCATGACTTTACAACAGTTCTTCCCTCTGCCTGTGATCCTTTTCCTTATATACATTAAAAAAACTATTTAAAAATCACTGGATACCCTTTTGTACAAGTTACAGAAACACGCTGAGTCCAACCATTCAGCTGCAATGTTATTCTTATTTTGTATGAAATCCCCTGCCTCTAATAAAAATTAATTATCTCACACTATTCAATGAGTCATGCCCAGCCTGCTAATTGTCTCAGCAAAAGGTTGTTGTGGTGATTTATTTCTCCTCTTCCACTGCTACTTTCACCTGAAACTCAGGTCTATGGGAAATGCAGGATCACTGAAACGCTTTTTTCTGAGAAAAAATGGTGTTTGTGTACTCATAGATTTATGTATTTTATAACAGAGCATAATTTCTACAGGCTTTGGGGGTTTGTGCACAGCTGCTGCAGCATTTCCCATCTTCCTCACAGGTGCCACACCTTGTAGGAATTTCTACACCATGATTAATGCTATGATTTTTTGTGAGGGGAAAAAAAAAGGCCTGTTATTTGCTACTCCAAAAATAATTACAAAATTAAATGAAAGGGTAGGAGATATTGCTTGTTTGTTTGCATATTTTAGTACTAATCTTCACAAAAAGCACGTCAAATCCAATATAAAGGTGTCTTATCAAACAGAAGTTACTTACAGAATTTCTAGTATAATTATGATTTTAAAACTTCTAAGGCTCACGTCCTCACCTAGAACCAGAAGTCCTTAAAAGCATGGAATTGCAATTTATAAGCAAAGTACCTACAACTTCTCCTTGGTAATTAGAGAATTTTTTTTTCTGTTTGATGTTGAGCACAATTTCTAGTGAAAATGTGAGCAAAACCTTCACAGAGGTACATCCCCAGTGCTTAAGGTCTGTCCCAGGAATGCTGCAAAAAGTGATGACTATGGAGACAAAATGTATTTAGGATGACAGGAAACAACCCTGCAGAAATATGAATAATAAGATTTAGATAAACAGCTTCAGTAAAATGACTGGGGACAAAGCTGACAAGTCCTGGATTTTAAAACATTTAAGTGTTAAGTGGATGAAAAGGTTCTTAAATTACTTGGGTACTGAAATCTAGCTTGAACATCCTATTAATTAATTCATTCATATATTAATTAATTTAAGGAGCTTTTAGTAACATGCACATTTAAAGCTGTAAAATGTCTATAGGCAAAAGCTGCCTACTCAACTGCTGTGTGACCTCTCTGCTAATGAAGGGATGGAGAAAAAGATCTGGAATTTCAAGACTGGATTTTGAAGGAACTGAATTAATGTTTAAATTGGTTGTTTTCCATTCCGCATGTTCCTTCAGGATTGTCTCTTAGGAACACAAATTTCTTTTGCAATGTGAAATGGTGCTTGAGCTTTTAGAACATTCTGGAGTCACTAAGATAAGTAAATGAAATTGACAGAGACACAATATTCTTTTAAGAAAAAATATCATCTTTTTTTGTTAGGAGAAAACCACCTTTTGTCTAATAATTTACAGTCATTTCCATGGACACAAGCATAACACATGTGAGACTGTAGCAGAATTAGTGGAAAAAATGGTGACAGCTATGGAAAAAAAATATGAAATGTAGAGAAGTAACCAAAAAAGCAGTTTGGAGTGTCCCTGATCAAATGTTAAATAGAAAAGACCTGGAAACGCAGAAGATTATTACTCTAAGAAGATTAATCACAGAGTTTCTTTTCTTTTTGTTATCTCTCTGTTTATGTATCAAAATTTTTCAATTAATGGTCCAGCAATGGGGAAAAAACTATTCAGGGTTGTATTTCTGCTCCTCAACACAGGAGACAGAAGTGTCTCAGATTAAATTTCTTTTTTGCTCTCTTACACCTCTGTCAGGACACTATGGGGAAAAATTCCAGTCAAAAAAAAGCAAACTTCACAGGAATGGGACCGTCCAAGGAAAGAGAGAGGAAGTTAATCTGAGAACAATGAATGGCAAATCAAAAATAACCTTCCTTCGTGCTCTTTGTGCTTGGATTTACCAAGAAAGTGGCACTGAATACATCTGTAAATTATTGGCTCCAAATAGGTATTTGAACCACATCTCTCCCTTTTGTTACTTGTGTGTAATGATCAGTGACTTCACCTCACAGAAAAAAATCTAAGAGTAAAAATGTTGGTGCTACTACATTTTGCCTTCACTTTGAGAAGAATTTTTCATTTTTACTTTATCTTCTTTCGATTTATTACTTTTAACTCTCTTCCCACAATAACATAAATAGTATTTATCAGAAGTGTAATGATGTTTATTTCTGTAAAAATATATTAATAAATTAAATAAAGATTAATGATAGGCAAAAATCTATACTCAGATGAGATCTATTTTTCTTTTCTGAATTAGTTTTGTTACTTATACTGTAAAGCAACAAGCATAACTCAGAGAACGAGTTTTCAAGTTTAAAGAATAAAAATCTCTGGGTTTGAGTCACACCCTTCAAACATTTCCCTATTTTAGATGGATACTATCTTTCAAAAAGAAGAGTTATTTTCTGATTTTGAGCTAAAAAACCCTTTATGGCAGAAAATAAAAGCGCCCATTAAATTCACAGGAAGGTTTGTCTTTTTACATTTCCAAAGAAGTTTTGCAGACATTTATATTTAGGTTCCTTTTTGCCCTATCACCTGAACTTTTCCAGGCTTCTCTCAACTAAAACATCAACTTTTTCAACATTATTCATGAATAAAGTGGGACACAACCTCCTCTCTGGCAGATTGTTGTTCTGTCCTGCTCCTTGCATTGACCACCCTGCCTGGGACTTGTTTCCTGACCGTATTTCTTTGCCTTACAACACATTTCTGCTTTCAAATAGTTTCTAATGGAAATCAGGGAACCTGATCTTCCCTGCACCTGCATTTAGACCTCTAATTCCCAAAATCTTCCTGCTCATATTTGTCCTCTGTCACTGGGATCCAGAGCTGCTCACAATTTACAACTGACTGATTTGTCCTTTGTATTTTTGGGTTGAATTACAGTAATCTTTGGAATATTTTCGTTGTATATATAAAGTGATTTCGTAAATGCTCTGGTAAATTTCAGTGAGGGATTTCCCACTTAATGCTCTTCAAAAGAAGAACTTATAAAATATTTTGCAGTGCTTTCTCTTTGATAAATGGGTCCAGATGATCCATAATTAAATAATAAGTTCCACAGATTTTCTCACTATAATAGCTGATAAACGTGGCTATGACTTTTTGTATCCAAACTCAAACTTTCTTTGCTGCATCCAAGCTTAAACTTTCTTAGCTAGTACTCATATATAAAAAATGAATATTCTCCTTATCTTTCCTCCTAATTTATGCAGTGAAATTTTATATCTCTATTTATTCACATCTGGATCTAGGAATAGATTTTGAATCAGGTCAAGCCATACATGTGCTCCACAAGTTCTGTTTTTTCTCCCAATATTTATAGCAATTTTTTCCCAATCAAAGATAATAATCACTTTAAAAATACCTGATTATTATCAGTGTTACTTCCTGTTTACACCTTCCAATCAATATTACTTATTTCATGGTGCTAAATTTTAATTTGACCATCACTGCTGGTGTTGTAGCACAAATGAAATCATCCATTCAACTTGGGCATCAGGTAATTAACAGAGAATTAATTAGAAAAGTATTTGCAACCTGTAATCTATTCTGTGTAATTCCCTGGATGAATATCTGTACTCAATTGTGAATATAAAATTCTTTAATGTTTTTTCCAAAATGGTCTCTCATTTCCGAAATTGTTGATTGTGTCCTTTAAAAAGTAACCTTAAAGATTCTCATTAAGTATCTCAATGAAAATTTTAGGAAAAATGTTTTTCCTCTCTTTAGCTGACCATTTTTGCAGTTGAACAGTATCATTGCAAAAGTCATTGCAGTTTGCTAGACAAGGAACATCAGGGAAACTTTAATCCTTTAGCAGACAGATAACTCACTCCCCTCAATGGCTCCTCTGTCCTTTTGTCCTCTATAAAATAGCTGAGGATGTATATATACCCAGGATTTTTCTCGTGCCCGGTTTTCCCAGTACATTTATTTTCACTGAGCTAGCACCAATGTCCATTCCTATTGCAATTTCAGCCACTATTACCTGTCTCTGCTCAAGTCCCAACTATTCAAATCTACACACACTGAGTTTCAACAAAACTGTCCTATGCAGTCCTTGTCCTCCTGGGCTCCTTTTTGTGCTTTTTCCTTTCCATGGGTAGCATGGCAAAGCTTAATTCATGCCCACTAATGCAGCTCCAAAACAATAAACTTGAGTTAAATTTCTTTCCCTAATAGTGAACTTCTGAAGCCAAATTCTCCTGAGAAACAGCTCGTTCTGCTTTGGAGTCTATTTCTGTTCCATTGGAGGAGAAGGATAAGCCTTTTCTTAAACCAGTGCTCAGATAAGTTCTGACATATTTTACCCATCACTGATCAAGCACTTAATCTAATTAGCTCTGTAATGAACTACTCAATTGCAAAGCTACAATTGTAAGCTGCTTTTTTCTTTTTTTATTTTTTTAAACTCCTCAGCAGGAAACCTTTGAAAAATTTACCTCACAAGTAAAAAAATTACCTTTCCCCCCTCTTTTCCTTTCTGTAGGGATGGGGGTGTCCCGGTATGTCCAGATCCAGGTTTAGCTGACCCCCCTGCCCTTTCACAAGCCCCTCCATGTGCAGGATGATGGAGCTGTGTGTCTCTCCCTCCAAACAAGGGCACACATGGAACAAGAGTTATAAATTAGATTCAAGTAGGGAGGATAAACAGCAGTATTCTTTGCTAGCTGTTGAATGGGGCAGTGAAACGTTATGTGCCGTCATTCAAAGCTGGCATTTTGCGTGCCTCGTGTAGGGCTCTGCAAAGGACTTGATTCCTCAGCCCCCTTCATAATCACCTTTTTTTGTTGTGGTTTTATCCCAGCCCAGGGGACCAGCAAGAACAACGAGCAGGGATAAAAATCCAACCACCACACTTCAGTGGAAGCCCATTAAACTGGAGCACACAAGTCAGGCTTTACCAGCTCATACAAATCGTGTCTTGCAAAGCAGACCTGGCTTGCCCAAGGAGTGTTGGGTGGGATGGGTGCTGGAGGAGCTGCCAAGAGCATTCCTGGAGGGCTCTGCTTGGCTGGGTCACCCCTCTGGCTGTGCACACCCACCCTGACTGACACACAGAGGCAGCGGCTCCTCCACAGAACTCTGACAGAACTCAATTTCTTTCTCACAAGAAAACAAGTAATTGTGAGTATCTCCAGCTTCTAGGAAAGATGAAGAGGACTCAGAAATCCTGAGGAGCAGGCTATTTAAAATTCTAAACAAGAGTTTCAGAGTCTGACTTCTGACTCTTGTTTAAATACAATATTTTTTTACTACTAAAAACCCTGCCCAAGCCAGCAGGCTGGAGGAATATTATTTAGGTGATTAATACCATGGCACAGTGCAGGAAGCCAGTCAAAGGCAGCAATAAAGCACACGACCTGCTTAACAGGGAGCCACAGGCAAGCTTGGAGCACAAATCCCCTAACCCTATTGATCCTGCTTCTGGAAAAAGGGAATCTCTTGTGTGCCACAGAAGGGTGACAATATCCAGTAAATGCCCACGGCAGGCAGGGTGTGCTTCAGGGAACTTAATCACAGAAGTCATTACCTGAAAAATCACTTCTGTCAATACTGCAGCCACATCCTCCCTGACTGCTGCTGTTTGAGATGCTGTCAATCTTCCCATATGGTTTTGTGAACCAAATAAATTCCACCTCATTTAAAGGTGTTATTATCTCTGCTGACAGCATTACCCCGTTCAGGAGCAGCAGAAATAGGAAAATAAAACTTATTTCAATCCTTTTGTTTGCCAGTCTCTCAGGCTCCCAACAGAAAAATATAAGGTTTCAGCCTAGAACTGTAGTATATATTTAAACATATTCTCACAAACGTAAGTCTGCTTTTAGCATTCAATAAGGACTATAATTCTATTATAAATCCTAAAAAAAGGGATTTTTTTTTCTTTATAGACACAATTATCTTTGAAAGCAAGCACTTCATTCACACAGACTATCTGACATGTTAGAACAACCTGTTTGGTTAATTTTTCTGTAGATTTTTCCACCTGGATTTACACATTCCCCAAAAGAATGTAAATTATCCTCCCTAAAGTGATTGTTATTATTCATGTCAGAGATTAGTATTGTTTTACATACTTTGATATATCACTCAAACCACAAAGTCATTAAAAAAATTATTGTTGATTCTGATTTGATTAAAAGCGTGTTCAAAAACATCTCCCTTTGTGAGAAGAGTTGCATCAAAAGCTTTTATCCACCTGCACTGCTGTTTTTATTTGTCAGAACTGGAGCACTAAAAATGCTTATTGTAAAAGAGGCTGAAATTACTGTACTAATGGCAATTTTGATTTTTATTCTGGTTCAGTTGGTAAGGTATCAGCAATAATCAAAATTTTGAAGTGACTGTTTCAGAAGAGTTTTAGTTTATGGAGGAAACGCAGGGAAGAGACTGTAAGTACATTCTGGCCCTTGAATAACAAGTCACAATTATCTTGTGTTGCCATAACACCATGGGAGCAAGAAAATTTGGTTTTGAAAATCATAAAATGTCATTAGCTCTCTAACTTTCAGAGAAAATAATCTGCCCCTGTGTTTCACAATCTTTTTTTTTTTTTTGCATGAAAGTCAAGATGGGGGTAAAAAATAAAATAAAATAAACCCTTTCACCTTTCTTGTCTATCTTGACAATGAGCACACACACCCCAAAAACAAATTTAAAAAGTGTACTAATGATGAGATATTTGTTCTGCCACATATATAGTGAGTAATTATTTGAATATCCAGCAAAGAAATTGAGCAATTAATTATTCCTACTTACTGTCCTGGAAAGAACAGAGAATCATAAAAACTAAGGAGAGGAAAAATGTCAGATGAAGATTCATCTGTTTCTTAACTCAAGGCACAATCAATGCGTGCCAGGCAACAATATAAAATATGAGTAAAAGTGCACAAGGAGAATTATTGTTCTTCTTGTTGGTGCATGTTCTTTTTTACCTTTCATTAATTTTCCCTGTAATTTAATTAAATATAAAATGCAGAAAAATTTTCTGCTTGATACAGTGGAATGAGGAAAGTTCAGCTACAGGTACGGCAGCGAAATGGCTGCAAAAGGCAGGTGTTGTAGGTATAGGTTTTACACACTGAGAGAAACAGATGGACCCACAAGAAAATGTCTGCCATGAGGCAGAGATTGTGGGAAACCAGGCTGCAGGAACATCATCTGTTGCATCCTGGGTCTGGGCTCAGATTAGGGGTTCTGATCTTTGTTAGTTTGCCGGTTCTGTGTATCCTCGTGTATCCTCGTGCATCCCGTGTCTTCCCCCCTAGCTCCAGGCTGCCTGCCATTGGAGTTTCCCCCTGTCACTCCTGTAACCACTCCCTGCCAACTCTTGAGAATTCCGTGCTCGTCACCCCGTTCCCACGATCCCACTGGCCCTGAAGCCCCGTGTCCGCCCCCGCCGTGTTCCTGTTGGTCGCTGTGGCCATGTCACCGCCACGGCATCTGTATTGATTGGGCGGAGGGTTCCCGTCCTCCCCTGTCCCACCCCTATATCCTTCCGCAGCTCCCCAGCCTTGGGGCCAGATTCGTCCACCCAAGGCTGGGAGCAACCACGGCTTCTCCATCGCGGTTCTCACGGCCAATAAAGCATCCAGCCGCCACGCGGACGGATTTGGACGAATTCCCTGCCTCTTCGTTTCCTCCCTCACGCCGACGGCAACGCGTGGCCAGCCCACCCCGGGGCGCAGCCGCAGAAGTGCCCGGAAGTAGAGGCGAACACTGACCCCAACAAGAAGCCGAGGCGCCCAAGCCGGGCGCTCGGGAGCCAACCGGGGCCAGGAAAAGTAACGCACTGCCGCTATCATCCTGTTCCAGAAGATGGAAGACTATAGAAGAACTGGAAATCTTCTATGAGACCACACTATTCTTGGTGAGTGTGTGTGTGAGTGTGTAATGTGTGTACATATACAAATATATATATATATATATATATATATATATAAAAAAACCCATCAAAATGTAACATCAAAGAATTACAGAATCCTTCAAGTCGGAGAAGACCTCTGAGGTCAAGTCCAGCTGTTCCCCATCTCTGCCCCACGCTCCCAAGTGGCACACCTACATGTCTTTGAATCCCTCCAGGGACTCCAACACTTCCCTGGGCAACCTGGGCCAGTCCTTGACAACCCCTTTGGTGAAGGAATTTTTCCAGATATCCAAACTAAACCTCCTGGCCAGCCTGAAACCATTCCCTCTTGTCCTATCACACTTGTTATTGGGAGAAAAGCCTGACCCCCACCTGGCTACCACCTCCTGTCAGGGACTTTTATCGTCCTCTGCTGGAAGTTCTGATTTGCAGGAGTCAGATGCACAGACACAAAATCCAATCAGCCATTTCAGCCTCACTGAAAAGGCACCAGCAGCTTGATTCAGTGAACCACACATGATCCCAATATTCACCAACACTGCTGGTAATAAATAGCTGTTACTGCTTAGAAGACAGAAATCCAAAATGCAAAAGCAATGGATCAGGAATGCTCAACAGCACAAGAGAGCCAAACAGTTTGGAGATACCTTTCCCATCATTTTAACTTTGCATATGAATTAAATATGTAGGCTTTTTCCCTACATTTCTTTATTTCTATATTTCTTTTATAATTTTCCTGCTGATTACTTAAATGTGTTATACTGCATCACAACACCCTTGAATCACAGAACCATGGAACCATTAAGGTTGGAAAAGACCTCTAAGATCATGGAGTCACCATAAATAATGGATCGTTTTCACTGCCCATGGCAGAGGGTTGAAACTAGATGATGCTTAAGGTCCTTTCCAACCCAAACCATTCTGAGATTCTGCAAATTGGCAAACCTATCGGTGAAGGAATTTTTCCAGATATCCAAACTAAACCTCCTGGCCAGCCTGAGACCGTTTTCTCTTGTCCTATCACACTTGTTATTTGGGAGAAGAGCCTGACCCCCACCCGGCTACTGCAAGTAGAAATGAAATCTTGCAAAACATTGAAGTTTGATATTTAAGGGGCATTCTAATAAAGTTTGAATAGAAGGATGATTCTAGAGATGTATTCAAAAAGGTCATGAAAAACAACCATAAATTTGCTTGGAAATTTGGACGAAAACTCACAGCTTTATTTTTGCACTGTTCACTCTCTCTACATACTAACAATTTGGGGTATTTGGCTGTGGCACTGAGGCAACTGTCAGGGCCTTGGAAGAGTTCAACAAAACTCTAGTGCCTAAAGGAGGTTACCAGTTTAACATCCTGTTGGAAAAACAGCACCTTCATTACCCTCTAATGCCAGGGTGAGACTCTCTTCAGACTTAAAGATCACTGAATCAGACTTAAAAATCGCTGAATCACACTTAAAAGTCACTGAATCACAAAAGACTGCTTTGGGTTTGAAGGGACCTGAAAGATCATCTTATTCCAACCCCAGCCATGGCAGGGACACCTCCCACTGTCCCAGGCTGCTCCCAGCCCCAGTGTCCAGCCTGGCCTTGGGCACTGCCAGGGATCCAGGGGCAGCCCCAGCTGCTCTGAGCACCCTGTGCCAGGGCCTGCCCACCCTCACAGGGAACAATCCATCATCTCATTTTGCACTGCTTTGGTTGTATTTTGTTTTTCTCTTGTTACCAGACTGTCCCAGAGGAGTCAGCCCTTTCTGCACACATTTAGAGACTCTTTGGAAGCTGTTCATTGGATGTGAGGCTGGATTCTGACTGTACAGTAATAACTTCCGTATCAGCACTGAACTGCTTTTGAAAACTCTATTTGTAAGTCCCTTATACTAAACCCAAAGCAACTGTACTAAGGTAAAGGAAACAGAATGGGAAATGCATGGGTTTCAGGTTTCATTTTCCCTTCTATTTCATTTTCAAAGGATCATCCTTTACTTAGTCTTACTAAAGTAAGCTTCACCATGAGTGGAATTTCCAGAGGAATTATAAACTCCTGAAAAAAAGGGGTTTATAACAGAAATGTTGACAGTTGGCTTCAAGAGTAGAAGAGTTACCAAGCACTGCTGTAATACAGTAGTCTCTAACTACTGTAATTCTGGTGAAAAGTTACTGTAATGTGACTCCCTATCTATACCAGGCCACACCATTTTAATTCTTTATGGTCCTCATTATGGTAAGGAAAATACATGTCCCCCTAGAGAGAGCTGCCAAAAGAGGTTCTAAGCACTTCTAAGCTGTGTTTCCTTTCCATCAGTGCCTGAATATAAGGCTAGGAGATCTAATGTGATTACTGTAATGAGAAACACTATCAATCCTCCTCAGAAAACGAACACTTAGGTGTGGGACAGAATTCTAACAGCAGTTAATCTATGGTGCCTTTTCCCTTGAAGGATTTCTAGGTGTTTTAATGAAGTGTCCCTGGGCAACGGTCACTCATCCCAAAAGTCATAGCTGCCTGCAGAATGGACAAAGAATCCTTTTTCCATTCTCAGGGCTGTGAGTCTCTCTCCATGCTCACAGGGGAGAAGGCAAACAGAAGCAGGTTCTCAGCTGAACACAGAGAACATATTCCTAAAATTAACTATCAAGTGGCAGGCACAGCAGTTTTGCATCAAATAGTCTCCAGATACTTCCTATAGGTATATCAAATAATTCCTTACAGTAGCCAACTGCATATTCACTTTTATTAGAAAGCAGAATTCCTGGTGTTTATGTTATTATTCTCTTCTGGAACAGCACCACAACCTCTGTTCCAACTGTTCAGTTGCTTTTGATGTATTTTCTGCTGGGGAGGAGTGAAAGGATGCAGATATTATTTTGAAAAAAATAAAATTAAAAGTATATATTTAATGAAAAGTATTTTTATATTAATGTTTCAAATACTGTTAGGCATTCTTTCTTCACACTTGCATTTTTCTAGTATGAAATTAGAGATTTTTGATGTAATGTTTGTGTTCATGAATACTATGTGTTTATGTGTGTTAGAGGGAGAGAGAATTTATGCACATAAACTGTCATTTCAAGGTCAGGTTGTGAAATGCAATTGCTATTAATGACAGTAAACAACAGAGGTGGCTTTTAGCAGATGAGCAGCTTAGACCATTGCTTAATATTTTTTAGGACAGACAAAAGGTTTTTTTTGATATGCATTGGAAAACAGTAGCAAAGGCAGAGCAAAGTCAAAGCTATAATCAGAATGTACTGTGATTAAAAAAATAATAAATCAGGTGGATATATGTTGCATCCCGGAGTTTGGGTTTAGATTGGGGTTTCTAATTTATGTTAAAATAAGTCAAGTTCTGTAATCCCGCGTTTCCCCCGTGCTGTTCCCCCCCGCGGTTTCTGCCCCCATGCTGCCTGCTGCCGACTCTTACCCCTGTTCCGCTCCTGTAACCACCCTGCCGTCCGGCCCCGGGAAACCCCGTGCTGGCCACACGATCCCGCTCAGCCCGCGGCTCGGCGCCCGCCCCTGCGGGGTTCTCTGGTTGGTCGCGGTTGCTGGCGTCACCGCCACGGCAGCCGCCCCTATTGGTCGGCAGGCCGTGGATCCTCTCGCCCCGCCCCTCCATAAAGCCCTATCCCGCCGGCAGTCAGACGCCATTTTCTCCCATGCGAGTGCCGGGAGCGGTCGCGTCTTTCCATCGATCCGCGCCATACGTGACCAATAAACCGTTCCTGCCAAGCACGGAGTAAATGGACAAATTCCTTACCTCTTCGCCGGGTCCCTAGCGCACGGCAACAGAGGCTGGCCAGCCCACGCGCCCGAGACACGGAGCCGTGTCCGGGAACCCGCGGCAGCAAACCCCGGCAGCACGTGGAAGCTACGCCACAGCCGGGCTCCCAAGAGCCGCGTGCAGCCGGGCAGAGCGAAAACCCACGCCGCAGATACAGGAGATTATGACCATCTGTATATTTTTGCCTCACACATCACTCCCACACTGGCTTGAGGTCCCCCAGAAACCTCATTCCCAACATATTTGCCTAGGAACACATCCCATGTCAGCCTGGAGGGGTGGCTTCCATCCCACAGAACATGCAGCTCCAAGGAGGTTGATCAGTATTAATAGCCAGTCAAAAAAGGAATTACTAGAGGGAGATGGAAGGTGCCTTTCACCCACAGCACATCACCTTGGCAAATCTCCTTTTGCACCAGGGGACACTTTCCTACAGTTCCCTGACAGTCCCCCTGTAACTCACTGCTCTAACCAGGTCCAACACAGCTGATACAACCTGGCTAGTCCCCAGGCCTTCCTATCCAACACAGAATCTGAGAAATTGCTGTACAATTCAGAGTGAGATGGAAGCATAATGCTAATTATATATATATTAAAGTAAATTGTATTGGCACAGAAGATTTATTGGTTTTCCTTCTGGCAGAGAATAATTAAAGCAAAGACAACTGTTTCTTTTATTTTGTCTAGCTCTGAAACTGGAGTTAAAAGTGACCTAACTCTGTCTTTCCATCTAATTGATGGTGCTGTTACCAAAATACAAACAACATTGTGAATACAACTATATGAAATCCACAAGTTTACTCATAGAAGATATGGTGAATAACACATCAATTTTTTCAGAGTCTGCTTTAGATACAAAAGCTACACCGTTCTGTCATTCTGGTGATCCCTGCATTTTCCATTAAGTGCAGCAATTTTTATCCCCCCTCCTAATGACCAAATCTTTTAATCTTTCCTTAAATTGCTAAGCAATGTAACACAGCCAGTGAGGTCACTTACCTAATTGGGATGAATCATCTAACAAAGTTTGTCAGATCAGCATTTTGATGGCAGGATTTGAATTTTTGCCAGAAAAGGAAGGACTCTGCAGATTTCACACCCTGATCTTCGACAACTCTGAGAACTCTCCCATTCACCCTCTCCTTCCTCCTCCTCCACAAGATTAAATCACAAATATTGGGGTTATGTCTGCATTTGTATCAGTGGCCAGCTAAAAGTACTAAAGATATGAGGCTAAATAATGTCAGGAGGGCACAGCAGTGATGCAGGCAAATAGATTATCTAAGTAGGATGTATTATTCAGCTGAATCAGGGGGCTTGAGGTAGAAACCATGCGGTAATAAACCCCATTTAACGAGCCAGAATTAATACAGGGTAATGTACACATGCACAGCATAATGGAATCTTGTAGATATTAAAAAAAATTAACAATTGTTGTGATTCCCAGAAATAGCATTAACTTTTCATAGATTTTTCTATAGCAAGAAGAAAACAATCAAGTACTTAAATTACCAAGAACTTGGTATGAAGGCCCACATAAAGAGCTGTTGCTTTGAAATAAAACCATGCAAAAATATTTTTAAATCTTGGGTACTTTATATTTATCAATAAATATTTTATGAAGTTTCACCAGAGAAGTTATTTAAACATTGGATAAGCCCAAATAATTAGTCTGGAGCATATATCACAAATAAACAGATTACCTGGGGGAAAAAAAAAAAACCAAAAATGCCAGGCTTGCCTAAGACACAAAATGAGGACCCAAGATGAGGCACTGAAATGGCATTAACCTTGATTAAGGTTACTGCCTAAAACAGATTGTCAACACAGGATCTTTCAATGCATTACCCTTATTCCTGTTCTTATAGTTCATCTGAATGGAATTTTGATAGACTTTAAGAAACACATTAATAATTACATGGGAAAAGAAAGTGTCAGAATCAGATAGAAGTTCTTCACATGGTACTTTTCTCTTCATTTCATTCTCCCCTCTGTAGTGGCTTCATTCCATTAAAGCAGGCCTTGTCCATAACTGTCAGGCTCTGTACAACAATTTCAGGCAGAGGTTTTTTGGGTTACTCGGCTTTGACCATCTTGGATCCTGTTGTTTTGTGTGAGGCTGGGCTCTGACAGGCTGACATGATTGCTGCTGCCTTTTCTTCTGCCTCTTCTGAGCTTCTCTGCACGAGACCCAGCTTGGAGCCCCTGCCCTGGTACGGGCAGTCTGACACAGCCCATCCTGTTAGAGCCCAATCAGCCTCCCTGCCAGGCTGAGGGGAGCAGTGAAGGCATGGATTTGGCAGCATCTGCTCAGGGGAATGGAAGAAAAACCATCTAGGGACCTGTTCCTTCTCTTCCAACACTCCTGGGTGCTCTTCTGCTACCCCAGGGCCTGTGGCTCTTCAGCCTGGCTGGAGAACTGGTTCCTCTCAGTGCCTTAGAGTGCAAAGGGGTAACTTTGTAGAGGCACACAAAGCTCAGATTTAACTGCATTCCAAGCCTGCCCAGCAACCCCAAGCACGACCTCGTGTGCTCAGTGCTTTGTGTAACTTCCCCACTGCTCTGCTTTCAATCGCAGCAGCACTGCCAAACCCAGCTCTGCCTCTGCCACCCACCACAGGAGAGCACACACTGGAGTCCTTGCAGCTGTACTCCTGCTGACGCCTTGAGAAAGCTGCCCTAGAACAGAGGCTGGACAGAGTTACAGAATAAAGTAGGGATTTGCTAAAAGGCCTCACTGGATCCACCTTGGGCAGCACAAGAGCCCAGCCGGGGCTACAGCCAAGGTGAGCCAAAAGGGTCACAGAATGGACGACCGCTCACAAGGTCTCTCACTTTGATCAGTTCTGGCCCATCTGCATATTGGAATTAATTGTCCAATTCCAGCTTTAGCCCATGAAGTCCCACCCTTCTTGTTTTTCTCTCCTCAGTCCACGTTGTTTATGCTCTTGGGCCTGAGATCTGGATCGGTTGTCCTTGGTCCCCAGCTAGAGAAGGAATTGTTTTGTCTGCCTGCTCTGTGAAGAGAGCTCACCATCCCCTAATATGAAGGTCAGAACTACACATTAAAGCAGTACAGAATCTGAAAAATAGAAAAGCTAAAACCTAAGGCATCATATAGATTACAGATAAACTTGGAAAGAATATTAAAATCTCAAGTTTAATGTAAGCAGGAAACTTGCAACAATTATGGTTCTAGTCTGTTTTTATTAAAGTGCTGGGAATACAACTGAAAAACAGGCTTGCATTTCATTGGAAGATAGAGGTTGATAAATACTGTATTTTTTTTTTCTTTTAGCACATCTGTATTGTGTAAGAGAATGCCAAAGAAAAATACAGGATGTAATAACGTCAGTCTTCTGGAGCACTAATTCCTGGCTGCAGATTAGGTGATAAACCATGACACCAGGAAATGACTTCTGCTACTTGTGTGTCCCTAAGAAGAACGAGAAGCTAAATGTTAGTGCCCGGGAGCTGCAGCTGGCAGACTGCCATGGGGCGATGCGCTGAACAGGATCTGTTCAGAGCCGGGCTTTTCCCGATGTGGAGCAGCCCGGAGCTGGGGCCGAGGCTCCGGCGATATCGAGCGCTGCCGCCGGGGCCGTCCCCTTCCGGGCCCGGGAGCGAATTGCTGCCGCTGTGCCCGGGGGCCGCGGGGGCACCAGGGCTGGAACGGGGACTCGGGCAGACCGAGGGCGGCTCGAGGGGGCACCGAGGCGGCACCGAGGCGGGATGGAGCGGGGACCGAGGCGGGATGGAGCGGGGACCGAGGCCCGCCCGGCGCCCCCGCCCCGGCCCCGCCCGGCCGCAGCGTCCCGGCCCCGGCCCGGCCTCACAATCGGGTGCCGCGGTTGTCGGGTAACCGCGAGCCGCCGTCTGTGACGGCGCTGCGGCCTCAGCTGCCCAGAGCTCGCTCCCGGCTGGTTGTTCGCAGCCCCGGCGCGTTCAGGCGGCCGCACTCGGAGATTCGCCACGCGAATTGTTCGTGGAGCATTGGTCTCTGCGAGCGAGTCCTGTGGATTCGCAGAGAATTGGTCTCTGCAAGCGAGTCCTGTGAATTCGCGGAGCATTGGCTTCTGCAAGGACTCCTGAACTGGCAGAACATTGGCTTCTGCAAGGACATCTGAATTCGCAGAACATTGGCTTCTGCAGGGACACCTAAATTCGCAGAACATTGGTTTCTGCGAGGACACCTAAATTCGCAGAACATTGGCTTCTGCAGGGACACCTAAATTCGCAGAACATTGGCTTCTGCAGGGACACCTAAATTCGCAGAACATTGGCTTCTGCAGGGACACCTAAATTCGCAGAACATTGGTTTCTGCGAGGACACCTAAATTCGCAGAACATTGGCTTCTGCAAGGACACCTAAATTTGTAGAACATTGGTTTCTGCGAGGGACTCCTGAATTCTGGTGGAAGGTAAAGACTGACTCAAGCTGTACTTTCTGGTTTTGTCACATCTGTGCTCTAAAAGTCAATGCCAAAGGGAAATACAGGATGGGATAATGCCAGTCTTCAGTTCAGTGGCATGTGCAGCTGAGTGGATGAACAAGATATAGTCTACTGATGGTGCTTTTTTCTCACCGAAGAAATGCAACATTTCCTAAATATACTAGTCTATCCATTTCCCCCTATAGTATTTACTTCAGCTGCTTAAAGGTGAACGAGTTCTGCTCAAGTTTTGGTGGGTTGCTATGATCTGGTTCTTAAAATGATTAGGGAGATGCCCCTGAATTAAGGTGCAAAATGAGACCATTATGTCAAAGTCGATAGTCTGGACTTTATGGAACAATAAATGTGAGGAAGAGAGAGAGAGAAAGAACTAGAAAAAGGAGGGGGGAGGGAGGGGGCTGGGAAGAGGGGAAGAAAAAGAGTGACAGAGACAGATTTAGTAGAAAATATCACCATTCCGTGGATCCCACCCAACCCACGAAATCCTCTTCTGGTCTTCTCTGTGGTGAGGTCTCACAAAATGTAAGACTCCAGGGGATTAATGCAGATTTGGGCAAGGTGGGACTGCCCAGGTACCTCCCTGGGGCAGGGCAAGTTGGACTCTGTCTCTTGCTCCTTTTCAATAATATCAAATCTTGAGCACCAGTATATCCTTGGAGTCTGCCATGAATTGGGTTGTGGATTTTCAGAGTTCCATTGTTGCTCCTCCCAGTTTTGTTGAGGCATTGTCATTCATCTGCGACATCCTCCTTCCAAAATGGCTTCTGGATTCCCGAAAAAGACACCGAGCCCTCGTCTTCTGCTCAGGGAAAGACTGAAGCCTGAGACTGTGAGTAGCCACTGGGGCTGTGTTAAGGCTGGAAACTCCCCTCGTGTCCCTCCTCTCCCCGCCCCTGTTGTCAGCAGCCTGTGAAGCTGCAGACCCCCTCCCCACCTCTTTGTGCCGTGCTCCTGGCCCTTGGTGGGGGCTGTCCTGGTGCAGTAGGGAACGCTGTGTGATGTTTCAGGGACAGTCCAGCGTCCTGCCTGGCTGTGCCACCGGAGCCAAGTGAAACCAATGTGCAGCTGAAGCCCTGAGCATGTGTTCTGTCCCTTTCCCTTTGCCACAGCAATTCCTTCTGCCAGGCTGGGCACTCACCTGTGCTGCTCTGACCAACCTGCCCTTGGGCACCCGGGCACGTGGCGGGGGAAAGCTCCAACTCTGCCCAAAGCCTTGAGAGACACGGCTGGTCCCAGCTGGAAGAGCTTCCCAGCCAGCTGTTCTCTCTCATCTCCTGTGTGGGCGCAGATCCAGCCCTGCAGGCAGCACTGGAGCCAGGGCCACAAAGGTTCCTTGGCCGTCTGGAGCTCACTTGACTGAAGATGCCCCACTGCTGAGGCTCTCTCCAGGAGATCCCTCTGTTTTCTTCTGTGGAGGGGCCTGTGAGCCCAGAGAGAGAAAACAAATGCTAATGAACAGAGAGAACAAAAACTTAGAGTTACGGTCCTGGTACAACTCACTCTTGGTACAACTTTGCTTTCTTGCTTCTCTTGGACTCACCCAGCAGTGCTATCTCCTCGCTGTGAGCTTTGAGTGTTGTGCAGGGACGGAGTTAGGGGAGTTCTGAGAGCTCCTCCCCACTCTCTGAAAAGGTCACTGCCTCAATCCAATGAGGAAACAAATGCCCAAAGAGCAGAAATCCCCAAACATGTCACATCAAATCACGGAGAGACTAATGGGACACAGCCATGTGGTTGGAGTATGTGTATTGCACTCTGTATTATTAATTTATTGGTGCTAAGTATTTCAGCAGGTAACTTCCAGGGCTTCCAGAGCTGTCCTAGTGCCTCGTGATCACAAATTATTCATCGGTAGTAAGTGAACAAGAAAAGCTTCTATGAACAAGGGCATTTCTGAGACTCTTGCTGTTTTTTTGCCTTTCAGCTGACTCCCTCTGCCTTCCAGGAGGAGATGTCTCTCAGCAGCAAGCAGAGGCTGGCCAGAGCTAAGAAGCTGAGTCTGCCTCAGATTGTCCAGCCTCAAGACAAGCGTGAGAGCTCCCACCAGAAGGTAGCCTTTCCCTGCCCTTGCTGTTTGATGTGATCATTGAGGAGGATGCCAAAAGAGCAGCTTGGCTTGAGCCTGCTCAGTGTGCTCCAGGAGCTTTTGCTCAGCCCAGGGCAGAGGTGGGAGAGCCACTGTTTGCCCGGTGTGGCTTGGGCAGATGTACTCAGCCAGAGTCTGTACTTGACTGGGGATCAGAGCAGAATCTTCCTCCCAGCAGCTGAACCTCTCCCTGCTCTCTCTGGGCTCTCCTTGCAGTTGTCAGCAGCTGACCCAGAGAAGAGCTCATTTCAGCCTTGCCCACCAGAGGTGGTGTTTCAGAACTACACTCCTGGTGAGGTCTATGAAGTGCCCGTGGTTCTGAGGAACAGGGACAAGGTAAGTGCTGGGACACGGAGGTTTAACGCTGTGGTGGAAGAGGAGAGCGGAGAAGGCTGGTTAAGGATGGCACCAGGGCATGTCCACCTGTCTCTGCGAGTGGCAAAACCATCATTCCATGTCTCTCCTGCAGGTTCCTCACTTGATGAAGGTCACCTTGGAGAGCTCACCTTATTTCCAGCTGGTGGGCCCCAATGACGTGTGCCGCAAGGTGCCGCCGGGACTCTCCACGACTGTCCACGTCCTCTTCAGCCCTTGGCAGAACAAGGTGAGTCTGGAGGTCCCGAGAGATTGGTGTCTTCAGTGGAAAGTGAACCTGCAAGGCTGGATTCAGGGCATCTGGCCTGGGTTTTGAGGACCTGTGCTGGTTTCCGTGGAGTTGCACGGGATCTAGAACTGGGAGATACTCTTTGTCCATGCTGAACATGGGGGTAAATGCCCTGTGCTGAGAGAGTTTCTTTTCCTGCAGGATTACTTCCACCAGCTCCTCTGCACCACTGAAAGGGAAGGGTTCATTGTGCCAATTCGGGCCATTGGTGCCCGAGCCATCCTGGACTTCCCTGACCAGCTGGACTTTTCCAAGTGTCCGGTCAAGTACAGCAGCCAGAAGACTCTGGTGGTCCGTAATGTCGGGAACCGGGCAGCTCATTACCAGCTGAGCACCCAGAGGTGAGGCAGCTCATCTATCCTTGGGCAAAGGATATCACCCTTGGGTGATAACAGGGCTGGGAAAGAGCAGCAAAAGGAAGGGGAGCATGGCAGCTGCTGCCCTGCAGCCCTGGCTGGAAATGGGCAGGACCTGTGGGGTTTGCTGTTGATTCTCATGTTTTAAGCAGGATGCAGCCTTTGAGCTTTCTCTGTCCCAGATTTCCTGGAGGGTGCTGGAACATCTTAGTAGCTGGCTTGCACCCTCCTGAGCACAAACAGCTTCTGAAATGCTTACTCAGCACTGTCAGCCAAATAGAGCCATTCTCTGGGAGGCCACAGGCACGTGGCTTTCCAGTGGTCCTCTCATGAGATGCCTCATGTGAGCTGTGCTGTGGACAGCCTGTGCTGTTGCTGTCAGTCTCAGAAGACAATCAATCAGTGTTTCTCCTGTTGGCTGAACTGGAGAGGGTAATGCATTTTTGACACCGTGTCTGTAAGGAAACCAGTTCAGTAGGCTGGTGGTGAGTTGAGGGTTATGTGATCCCAGAGGTCTTGCTGTAGGAGCTGAGGTCAGGAATGCAGCACAGACCTGCTGTCTAACCTGAGGCAGATAAGTGGCTTTGATTTTTTTTTTCCCCCTGGCAAAACAGAGGTCAAAAGGCAAATTGACTTTTCTGCTGTGAAACGTGAGAGGGTGTTCCACCAAAGCCTGCCAAAGCTATTTAAGCAGGCTCCTGGGATGCTGTTCAAACAGGCTGCTGCTTTCGACTCTGCAAATATGTAGGCAGGAACTTGTAAATCCGTGCACAGTTTTTCTCTGGGATTTCCAGAGTTTGTGTTGTCACCACCAAAATAAATACCCAATAAGGTCTGGTATCCTTTGACAATGTGCTTGCCAGCTGTTCTGTTGAGCGCTACAGAGCATGTTGGATCCTGCTTGGTAGGGATTGAAAGAGTTTCTGAACTCGAGGAATGAAATATTGACGTAGATGAAATAGAACCTGGGTGCAGTGACAGAGGGAAAGATGGAGCTTGTGATCTGCTGACTGTATTTTTCAGCACAGAGATGGAGCTGCTTTAACCTAAGAGACTGGATTTATTAGAATAGTTAATGCTGTTTGATGTCAGCTGTAACACCATCACTTAAAAGGAATATATGTTAAGATGAGACGATATTTGGGTTTCTTCCTGCAATAGGTGTTAGTGGGCAGATGAGGCAACTCAATTAGCCATAATTTTTCTGTCTTCCTTGGGGTGGGAGGCAGCTTTTATTGAGATCAATTCTCCCAAAATCAAATCATTTAATCATGGCAGTTAAGGCACCAGTGGACAAAAGACTGTCTGGCTAGAGCAGATAATTGTAGCATGGGACTTGAAGTAGATTGCAGCCTCCTTGCACACAGCATTTAGCAAAAGTGCAGCTGAACGGTGCTTTGAGAGCCTTGGTCCCAAAATTGCCAGCTTTGCTCACTTGTCAGCTCTAAATTATGGCAGGAGAACTTGGTCCTTGGTATCCTCATGGCCATAACTTTTGCCCAGCTCTGTCAGTAAGGGGAGCTGATGCTCGATGAAAGGAAGCAAGATGCAAATGACCCTTGAGCCTCATTGCAGAGAGCTGGATGCAGAGGATGGGGGAGATAAGGTCATTTCATCCCACAGGATCCTGTGAGGGCTGGATCTCCTCCCACTAGAGTCAGTGGCTGTTTCTGACCCTGTGTGTTCTGTCTTGTGCTGACTGTGGTTGGTTTGCTCTTTGCTTGCACAAGTGAGCAGAAGTGAAGTGGACTGCAAAAGGGATAACATCCCCAAAGCTCCCCCAAGAGTCCTGCTGTGTCTGTGTTGCAGCCCTTTCTCTGTCCTTCCGGCCATGGGAGTTCTGGGCGTTGGTGACACCATGGAGGTGACAGTGGGATTTCAGCCACTGAAGACTGGTGACTGTTCCGCGTCCCTTGTCGTGCACTACGACACAGGTGAGAGCTGGGCGCTGCCGAGGGCACTCTGCATCCCGCAGAGCAGAGCCCTTTCTAAGCAGAAAGGCTGCTGTGGCCGTGGGTTTAAAGAGGGAGATGATGATCGTTTTCATGGTGTTCATTTTGTAGTCATCTAGTTTGTAGTCATGTAGTTTGTCATCTTGACCTTGTAAAGCTCCATAGAAATGCCATTCAGCTAAAAGCTGTGACACTTTCTTCTGTTACCTGTGGTTTGCTGTGTTCCTTGTGCTTCCATCAGCCAGTGAGCTGAGCAAAGACTCCCCTTTGCTTTGTTCCAGGTGAAGACACCCACACAAGCCTTCATGGAAGAGCTGTGGATGCCCCAATCAGGCTGGACAGGAATACCGTGACCTTTGACAAGACGTACATCACCGTGTCAAACCGCACAGCTGTGCTCATCCACAACCGCAGTAATATCACAGCCCGCTTCCAGTGGAAGGCTGTTGATGCTGGGGAAGAGGAGGATCAGCTGGAGCTGAGGTAGGTTTGAATGATCCATTTCAGTGACATCCCTTGCCCAAGGGTAAAAGTAACATACAGCTTCAGGAGATTTCGGGAGGATTCAGGCTGCTTTTGAATGGCTTAGGGTAAGTAAACCATCCCATCTCTAGCTGCCTCCCCCAAGCAGTTCTGTGTCAGGAAAAGCTGCCTGAGGTGGCTGGTGGATTCTGCCTCAGCTGTGGCAGAGGCTTTGAGCCAGGAGGTTCTCTTGAGGGCTGCTGCCTTTGGAACCTCTCCTGAGCCTGCAAGTGTGGACTGAACAAGAAGTGACCCTCTGATCCATTTGGGACCCCATGGCTCAGGGTCAGCCCTTTGCTGAGGAGCTGCTTGTGGCGCTTCCGCTTCTGTCTGCAAAGACGTGGCTTGCTAAGCAACTTGCTGGGTTTGTCTTTCCTGTGGCTGCAGGCAGTATCACAGGATGTATCAGCAGCAAAAGGAGAAGTTGTATAATTTTCTGAAGGAGTGGGGAGTGGACAGCACTCACCAAGAACGCTTTGCTCTTCTCACCCGCAGCCTCCAGAGTGAGATGGCAAAGGTCAGAGGAGATCCCATGCTGTTCTCTGATGACATTTTCTCCCTTGAGCCAAAGGTAACTGATGGCTGAGAACCTCCCTTCCTGCTTCTCTTCCTCCTCTTCCTCCTCATCCCTGAATAAGGTCACTTGACTGATCCCTGCCTCAGCTGGCTTTGTGTGCCGAGAGAGAAGTAATCTGCATTCTGGTGAGGTCAAGAGAGCTGGTTGCAAAAAGCATTTCTGCCCTGTGAGCTCCTGGCTGGCAGCAGGAGCCTGACTAAAGCTTCCAAACTCTGTTCTCAGTGTTACTGATGAGTGTTACTCACTCCTTGCCTGTCACTGATGCTCTGAAGAACGGCTTACGGGACTGTGGTTGAACCCAAGAAATGTGATGTCTGAAGAGAAATGTTTTGCTGTCTCCTTCTGCTCTAGGAGGGCGAGATCGGGCCGAATTGTTCGGCTGAGATCAGCGTGTCCTTCAAGCCCCAGGAAGCCCGGGTCTACGAGCGAGCGGTTTACTGCGACATCTCGGGTACGGCTCCTTCCCCTGCCTCTCTCACCGCAGCGAAGGCGAGGTGCAAATTCTCCCCCAGATCACTGGGCTCCTGTGTCATTGCTGGCAAGGGTCCGTGGTCAGCAGGGCAGTGCTGGCACATCCCACTGTCCCTGCAGCTTCCAGGGCATCTCCTCTAGTTTGATTTTTTCCCTCTCAGCTGTTCTGAATGCTGCCTGTATTTAGGTGTGCCCCTCCTCCCTTGGGAAAAACACTCTCTGAGGTGCACCCAGAAGGAGGAAGAAGAAAATTTCTGGCATTTCCTAAAGTTCCACTCTCAACATAGGGGTAGAAGAAAGGATGGTCTCTATGGATGTAGCATATCTCCTGAGGGAAGAGAAGGGTCCGGATCTTCTCCTGGGACGTCAGGAGCTGGTCCCATGCAGCTCAGAGTCAGGGACTGGCACTGAGGCAGCCTGGAAAATGCAGGATAGCAGAAGGAATTACTGTACTGAAATAGCAATCTCTCCCCAGGCCGTCAGAACAGGCTGCCCCTGCTCCTCACAGGGGAAGGCCTCGGGCCCCGGCTCCACTCCTACTTTGAGGAACTGAACATTGGGGAGGTTTCTCTCAGAGTAACCCACAGATATAAGGTGAGCAGCAGGCTTGGGGAGGATCCTAGTGGCTCCTGGGGTAGCAGTGAGCCTTGTGGACCTGTGAATTCCTAGCAACTTGGGTAGTTGTGATGCTAGTCAAATGTGGGGGGTTTCCCGGAATCTCGATCTTTTGGATGTGGTCAGAAAGGTGTGTCTGTTGTTCGTGAAAGCCCAATCCCTTCTTTTGGGCAGTCTTCCTTGGAGGTCAGCTGGGAGGCTTCCTGCAAAACCGCCTGACACATGAAAGCAGCACTGGGTCAAAAAGCTGCACGTTCAGAGGCATGTTCCAGTCCCAGCCACAAATCACCTTTGTGCCCAGGCTGTCCAAAAGCAGCTGGAACAAACTGGCTGCATTTGAGTTCAAGTGCATTGCAAGCAGCTTTCAGTCATGTCCCTCCTGCCTATTTGTGGGAGTCACGAATCCAGCCTCCTGGCTCAGCACTGGTCAAAGTGCTGGGCAGTGCTTTCCCTTGCTGAGCAGTCCCTCACCACACTTCAGGCATGGTGTAGCTCTGGCTCTAGAAAGAGCAAAGTGTTTCTGGGAAGGAAGCAAAGGAACTTTCTACATCTTTGCTTCTGCTTTCTCCCACATGCAGTAAACAGGTTGGGCTGCCATGGAAGCTGAACGTGCCCTGCCCATGGTGGGGCTGGGCACACTTGGAGCAGCAGCAGCAGCAGCTCTGTGCTGATGTCACTGGTAATGCTGCCATGCCCAGTGCTGCTCTTAGGGCCAGCTGTGAATGAACTCGGTGATGCTGAGCACTCTGTGCTGCAGGTCAGAGTGGACTGTCCGTGCCAGTGGGGAAACCCCAGAGTGACTCTGGTTATGTGAAGTTATCGCTGCTTTGCATGAAAACCCCAAAGCCACACAAAGTTGTATTTCAAAGCTGTATTTTTTGGCTTCTGCCATACAGCAGCACAGGGCATCTTCTGCCTTTTACAGGTGTTAACAGTTTAATTTGAAAGTGACTCAGACTTTGGTAAGAAAGGAAGATTCCTCATGTATTTCCACTTTGCTTTTCTGCTGCTGCAGGCGGCCCTGTTGAACAAAGGGCCCATTGGGGCTCCCTTCAGCCTCATCCCTCCAAGCACAGCCATGGGCTCCTGCTTCACCTTCCTGCCCCAGGAGGGCATCGTGGCACCGCACGGGTTCCAGCTCATCCGGATCTCCTTCTGTCCCACCATGCTGGGGGAGTTTGAGGAAGAGTTCTGCTTCCGTGTGACTGAATCCCCTAAGCCTGTGACCTTGACTATCAGGTGAGGAGGGCTTTGGGAGCTTGCTGGGCACATCTGTAGCTGTGTCCTGGTAATCATCTTCCATCTACTTCATTTTGTGGTGGAGCAAAGAAAGAAGGTGTTACCTGAGGTCTTAGTCTTGGCTCTGGCATCCCTTCAGTGCGGGGTTGCCTGCTGCCCTGGGTGGGTAGCCGGGAGATGGAGGGACTACTCCCTGCAGGGGTGTCTGCTGCTTAGGCTGTGGCAGGCAGTGGGATGGATCAGCTTTGGGCAGTGGCTGCTCTGGGATGTCCCCTCTGAAGAGCCAGCAAGGCCCCCAGGGCTCTGGAGGTTGGCCAGCCTGGGTGATTCTGCACCAGCAGCAGTGTTTGTAAAAACTTCTGTTAATAATCCATCCCAGATGGGCAGCAGCTGCCTCACCTCACCTCTCACAGCCATGCCGTGGGGGACAAGCCGTGCTCTCAACTCCTGTGCAGAGAGTGCCCTGGTAGCTCCTTTCCACAGCCAGGCAAGGGCTGATGTGGGAGACAGGGAACTGTGCAGCAGGAACTGCCCCAAGCACAGGGGTGTCATCCCATGGGCTGGTGCCATGGCAAAGGATAAAATCCTCACTCAGCAAAGGCTAGAGGTGGGAAAAAAAAAGAAGAAAAGTGATGATAGGAGAAGTAAAACTCACTTCAGCTCCAAGGCCTGTCCCAGACAGTCTGTCAGCTGCTGTGACCACTTTGCTTTGGCTGCCTCCTGGCCACATGGGTGCTGTGCTGAGCGCAGGCTGCTGGGTTGATTTGAAACCCAGGGTGGCTCTGAGAGCAGCTGTTATCCACCCCCTCCCTAAGGCCACCCGAAGCCTTTGTGATTCCCTTTAACAGAGGCACTGCCTCCCTGCCTTTGTCCTCGCAGGGGCTCCGTGACGGGACCGACTTTCCATTTTGATGTGCCCGCCCTGCACTTCGGTGACGTCTCCTTTGGTGAGTGTGCCCTGGGCTCGCAGCGCAGTGTCAGAGGTTGGTGTGGTGCTGAAACGGAGCACTTGAACATAAGAGCGTTCAGCACTCGTGTTCCTCCACCGCAGCCTCTGCAGGGTGTTACTTCCAGGGCTGCTGGTGCCTCAGGTACCCTTTTGCCCTCGTGAGAGCAAACGGGACCAAAGGAATAAAAAGGCAGCATCACTGTTTGGCCACTTCTTGTCTCCCTTTGAATAAGCGGCACAATAAAGAAAGGCACCAGGCAGGAATATGGCTCTGTAATAGCAGATTCGTCCTGCTTAAGCTGATTTCATTCCTAAGGTTTCTTCAGCTGGGGGCAGCTGTTTTAGCTTTGTTTCTTTTAACTGTGCTGCTGAATGTTGTCTGCATGTGGTCACCTCGGTGGCATTTGAGATTGTGACATCCTTTTTGTGCCTCCCTCGTGCCTGTTTTGTGCCGCTTGTCCTTTTCGTGCCTCTCTTGCCTCCCTGCTGGAGTCACTGCCGGAGCTGGCAGTGATCACTGTTGATGGGCATGGAGAAGCCCTGGGCTGTGCCTGCAGTTGGTTTTTCCTCCCCATCTGGGTTTAAATGACTCTTGGTGAGCAGGCTGCGGGAGATGTCTCCTCCACAGAGAGCTGACCGGCCGAGCCATAGATCCACTGCAATGAGCTGTACTTCAGACAACAAAGAAGCAAAATCCAAGCACAGTTTTCTCCTACCAGGATATTCACACCAGGCATCATGAGATATTGACGGCTAAATGGATATTTGTGTCATTTTCTTAGGTTTTCCTCACACCTTGAAGTGTTGCCTGTATAACACCTCCCTGGTACACATGGCCTTCAACCTCCACATTCCTGGGGATGGCTTGGGAGGGCCCAGCATCGACATCTCTGATAAGATACCCAATCCCAGTAGCCAGTGTTGGAGGAAGGAAGCTCAAGGCCTTAGTAGGCCAAGGGAATTTACCATAAGCCCCTGCAGCGGGACCGTCCGTGCCCTGGGATCCGAGGATATCAAGGTATGGGAAGAGTCCGGTCGGTGGGGCTGAAGCTTCACTGGAGTGTGGGAGGGCTTTAGCTCTGGTGCCAGCTTTGAGCACTTTGAGCATCGTGTGAGGGAGAGATCTGCACTGGTGAGAGGCCTCTGCTGGCTGGCTTCCTCGGGATGCTCCTCAAGGAGCACCGTTTTGTTTCCAAAATCACCAGCTGAGATCACATACCATATGTCAAGTACTGAAGCCGTTCTTGTGCTTTTTGAGAGCGATTCTTTGGTTGCAAGTGAGCAGAGGAAGGATGAAAACAGAAGGTTGCTGTTAGAGAGATATCATTGTAGAAAGCAGTTTTCTTTTTTTCCTGGTCTCGTTTCTCATCTCCTGGGCAGCAGATGAGTTGTATTCACCGCAGGGATCTTCAGTGGGGACAGAAAATACTCTGCAGTCATGAACTGCCCAGCATGTGCTGGGCCACACTTTGCCCTCAGCTTCCTGCTGGAAAGCTGGACTCGTTCCATTCAAGACAACAGACTTCTTCTGCATTTATGTCATTGTAGTCGGGTGAAAAATTAGTCCCTTTAGCAAATCTGATCTTGCCAGAGGGCTTTTTTTACTCCCAAAGACTGTGCTCTACTTATGGACCAGCAGAAGAATTGAAGCAAAATCCTCACTTTGTCTACCGTGGAACAAGAACTGGAGGAGAGCACACATGGGTGATGAGATTTTGGGAGTGGGCAAATACTTGCTGCACTTCTTTTCTCTTCTACCAGGTCACCCTGTGTTCCAACACCGCTGGAGAGTACAAGCGGGAGCTGGTGCTGGACGTGGAGGATGTTGGCAAGAAGGTGTTGGCACTGCCCCTCACGGCCAGGTACCAACACCTTTCCTGCACCTGCTTGTCTTTCCTCGTGCATCCAGCACGCTGCCTGGCTGCAGCTCCAGAGGAGGAGTGCTGCTGAATGAGCTGGCCCTGCCCATCTAGACATGAGAACAGGGCTGGGAAAGCAGCCCATGCTGAGATGCCCCCCTGCTCACAGCCAGCCATGGCTCTAGGCCTTCTTCTGAAGGGAGCAGGAATAGCATTAATCGTTGCCCTGGGATCTGGTGCTTGAGATGGAACAAACTTCCCAAGGGTTGCCTGTCCTTCTTCCTGCAAGCGGTGAACATGTGCTGGCTTGTGACCAGCCTGCTGCCTTGGTTTGCTACCATTGCTCAGTCTCTCTAACTGCCTTGGGGTCATTTCTTTGCCCAGGTGCATCGTTCCTCCACTGCGAGTGCTCGACCCTGTCGTGTCATTCAGGCACTGCTATCTAGAGGTCCCCTATGAGAAGAAGCTGACCCTTGTGAATGACAGCGACTTTCCTGGCTGCTACTGTGTTCTCCCTCAGGTTTGGCCTTGCATCCATCTCTTCCCCTCAAATGTTACTGAGCGGGTTATTAGGGGAATAAAAGGGTTTGGATAAGACCTTGCTGGTTTCTATTCCAAGCTAAAGGTTTTCTGAGAACAGGAACCTAAATACAAACTTTAGGAAGCAGTCTAGCATCTTGAGGATGTTGTTTAGTTTCTAGTCCTTGACTTGTTTCCAAGTGGTAGAGCTCAGAGGGCAGTGAAAATGTGATGCAAGGAGGCTGTCAGCACCAAAGTGGGTGTGTGTGGATGCAGCAACTTTTGGAACCCCTGCGGCTGCTCAGCACCTACACCTTGCAGCTTGTTTTTTGCCTTTTTGCTTTCTCCTGAGAATTTTTACAAGCGTGTGGGAGTTGCTCTTGTGGTCGAGGTGAAGGAGATTAAAGTTTCCTCAGTTCTGAAGTTGCTTTTGATTGTGTCCCTTCCAGGAGAACAAGGAGGAGGCTGCCACATGGTACTGCACCTCTATGGCAACTGGGATTATCGAGGCTCGCGGGTCGGTGCAGATCCCAATTGTCCTCCGGGCCCGCTTGCTGGGAGAGTGCGACGTCACTGCGGAGCTCGCCGTGCTTGGGAGAGGAGGATCCCCACTGGTGAGAGCGAGGGGAGACGTGTGCCTTGAGCAACTCATGCCAGTGGCTGTAAGCTGCACAGGGATTCTTCCAGGAGCTTGTGATCCGTGGCTGCTGCGGACAAGGACAGAAGGGACTGGTGGCACAAGCAGCACTTTATGCCTAGAAAAGAGGAAGAGTGGAAGCCTCGTAGGCGGCAATCTCAGTGCCTGACCCAGCGTATGGTTACAAATCTGGGAGATGGGATAACAAGCCCAGTCTGAAACCCAGACCAGTCCCTGGGTCTCACACTGCGCCGTGTTATCAGATGAGCACGAGTGCTGCTTCGTTACAGCTGTTGAGGATCACACAGGGACATCCCTGAATCCTGCTAAAGCAAGCACTGTGTACAAGACCACACTGAAGGAATGTTCTGTGCAGAGCTGGACTGAGGCTTCTCTGAAAGCCAGGTCCCTCAGATCTGAGAAACACCCATCATATCTCCTCAACCACAGGCCAGCCAAAACTATAGGAATGTCCCCACACACAACTTGCATCTGGAGCACAGACTTTGCTTGTTTTTTTCCACCAAGTTTGGAAATGGATAAGGCAAGCAATTCCTGAACTAAAGCCTCCTAAAAGAGGACTCTGAAGATTCTAAAGAAGATTCTAAGGATGCTAAAGAAGATTCTACAAGAGCTCCTAAAAGAGGCATATAGCATAACAGCAAAAGTGACTACAAAGTACAGGCCCAGTCTGCCAGGCACGGATGCTCTTCATCCCTAACTAGTCTGGTTTGTGACAGGAGCGCCCCACCAAAGCCAGCAGTGCTGCAGGATGTGGCTGTGTGTATGTAGCAATAACCCTGAGGACAAAGTTGCTTTTATTCTCGTTCCTGGGTGTCGCATTGCCTGGAACGCTGCTGAGCAGGGCTGTTCTCGTCCCCTTGAAGAATACTGCAGATGAAGGGTTTGTGTGTTTTGATAAGCCTTTTCCTCAGGGAGGATATATGCCATTGTCACACACGAACTGAAGCCGGGCCAGATATCCTCCAGCTGCTATTCTGCTCATCTCCAAAGGGCTCTGCCCAGCCTCTGCTGCTTCTGCCCCACTGTCACCTGGAAGCAAAGCCAGCTGGTGAGGCACAGCTCCTCCCTCCAGCTTCTTCTTCCAGGGAGCCTTGGGCAGCATCAGCCAGGCTGCAGCCCCCTGGGCCTCCCTTCTCCCAGAGGGATAAAGGATCCATCATCATGCAGGGCTTTAGTTCCTTATTCTTGAGGTAGCAGCCACGCTACATGGTTTCTGTTTCTTCTTTGCCCCTTCATGGATGTCCCAAAGGGATGTGCATTTCTGGATGCTGCTCCTTCTGACTGAAGGTCATTCTGGCAGCTGTCAATGCCATTCCCTCAAGTCAGACATCACTAAAGGTTTTGCATCATGGAGGCTGGTTTCTTCTCTAGTCCAATCATACTCCAAGCCCTCCAGTGAATCTTGGTGGTGGTGTGAGTTTTATGCATTCAAGTCCTGTGTAAGAGTTGGGGTATTTAGGACCAGTGAAATCCAACAAGACTGAATAAACTGTCCTGGTTTCCACTGGTGGGAGCAGGTAGTTTAGCAAAGGGATCCATGTTCCTTGTCCCACCGTCTGTGCCAGCTCTGCAAGAACAATCCTTTTGCGTTTCAGACTCCTATTCAGTCAGTTCACACTTCTTTTTTGAAGGAAAAAATACTGCTTGAATGATGCAATTATTAATTAATACCCCTTACTCATCTATATGAAGATTACACATAAGCACAAATTGAAGGCAGCTAACTTGCCTCATCTCTACTCTGAAGAGCCTGCTTTGCTTCTGACTTGCGCTGGTTTCACCAAGCAGTGTAGCTTTTTGAATTTTAAAGAACTTAGTGTCAAGGATGGCTGTGCAGCAGCAAAAGTTAGGAAGGTGGTTTGGGCCAAGTTGGAGCAGTGAATAAAGCAGGCAGCAGGTAGAGGAAATAGCAGTGGGGGGAGGTGTGAAGAAGCAAGCATGGCAAACAGCAGTTCTTTGTCCCCTGATGATAATGGGAGCTTGTGGCTTTCAGGTGGGATCACTGCAGACCCCACACTTGCTCCAGGCCTTCTGTTTCAGTCTGCCTCACTGACAGCTTCAAACGGCCATAATTATCCCCAGGCTAGGAATGCTCTTAGAGCTGGCTATGTTTTTAAAACTGCCTTTGTTGCATGGTTTTTTTTTTTTTTTTTTAATCTTTCCTACCTTCTTCCTGGAACAGGAAATCCACTTAGAGTGCGTTGGCCAGGGACCCGTTGTCTATGTCTATCCGAGGGAGATAAACTTTGGCGTTATCCCAGTCTTAAAAGATCGTACCAAAACTTTCTACCTCGCCAATCAGTGTGACATTCCTGCAACCTTC
The DNA here is from genome assembly GCF_024509145.1 of Vidua macroura. NCBI lineage: Eukaryota > Metazoa > Chordata > Aves > Passeriformes > Viduidae > Vidua > Vidua macroura. The sequence goes on from NC_071581.1 coordinate 4,660,284, forward strand.
CAGGCAAAGATGGTAAGTGTCTGTGGGGCTGTTTTCCAGGGAAAAGTGCTGGCTACTAGCAGCCCTTGGCTTGTTTTTTGTATGCAGTGTTTCTGTATTGTTCTGTGTGAGTGGAAGCAAGCTATTCCATCCGAGTGCAAGCAAGAGGAGCCAGGATCTCAGGCACGCCCCTGTGAAATAGTTTGCAGAGAGGTTGGAGCAGAAATGAGTCTGGATCACGTTGGCCAGTTCTCTCATTATTTTGTGGAAGATACTCAGCTGTGCAAGTGATGTTTCTGGAGCTCTGAGATCAAGAGAAGCCTGTGGCCCTTTGCTCCTGAGAGGGCACGGATTTCCCCATGGACTCCCCATTCCATCTGCATTTGCTTTGTGCCAAACTCGTGTTCATGGCAGAAACCAGGCTGTGAGATCTGCCCTCAAAGTGCTGGTGCAAAGGCAACTTTCACCACTCCTGTGGGTCAAGCCAGTAGGGCTGTTGCAAACAAATGCACCTGTGAGGGTTGTGCACCCCCAGAGCCTGTGGTCTCTGTAGCATTGCAGAATATCTCTGGAGACCACCTGCAGAGGAAGGTTGTTGCATTCGTGGAGGTCACACAGGGGGACAAGCGGCAGGGCTGGAGCTGCAGCTGCTCCTCTGGCAGGAGGAGCAGCCAGGAAGGGTGCGTGGCTTGGGGCTGAGTGGGATGTGCTCCCTGCTGGATGGGGCATCTGCGAGAGGCTTGAAAAAAGCTTTGAAAAGAGATTTGATCTTCTGTATATTGGGTGGGTTCAACTTCTGGAGCTGGTTAAAGCCAACCCTGCCACTGTGGACTTGTTTGTATTTGTGGATAAAGCATCAGGTGTTGTGTGAGAGTCCAGGCTCAGCCTCCTGGGCTGAGGAGGAGTGGGGTGAATTTTCCTCTTCCTGCTTTTCCAGCTGTTTAGGGGATAAACCTTACCCCAAAGTGGAGGATTGCCAGGGCAGCTTTGCCTGAGTCCACAGTGGAATTCTGCTTGCAGCCTCTGCAGGGAGCAATGCACCTTGCCTGGGTGGTGGTGGTGTGTAAAGGATGGGTTTCACATGCTCCTAGCAGGGCCAGACCTGCAGAGCTGTGTCTGTACAGCTGTGCTGGTGCAAGGCCTTTCCTCCCTCCCCGGGACAGCTGCAGCTCTCTTGCCCCATCTGTAAAGGGAGGTCCATGAGAAACCAGAGGACCAGAACGCTTAGGAAGGCCATGCCACGCCCAGAGTGCATGTCTTGCAGGTTTTTTTTTCCTGCTTCCTGCTTTCCTGCTCTGCTCTAACCATGTAGAGGTGTCTTTTCCAAAGCAGAGGGCACTGGAGCACCTGTCTGCAGCTGATGATCAGTGGGAAGCGAGGGCCTCAGGCCTTAAGGGCATGTTGAAAAGTGCTGATGGCCCCTTGGGAAAGGAGACTTTGGGGTTTTGCCCGGCTGGCTTTGTGGATTTATTCTTCCGGCTCTCAGCAGTGTCCTCCAGCTGTGTGGCTGCTGGGCTGGGATTTGAGCAGTCCTGCCTTCCTCCGGCCTGGAGCCTTTGTGCAGACCCAGCTCCGCTGTCGGGGAGCCAGCAGAGAGTAAATAGCTTCCCTTGGCAAGCCCTCCAAAGAGAGCGGGAGGGGGAATAGCCTTCTCCTGAGGAGGAGCATCCCTTGGGCTGAGCAAAACGGGGCTGATGACCTGAGTCTGTTCAAGGAAGGTAAAACAGAGGTTGTATAAGCTTGTCTAAGAGGTTGTATAAGGGGAGTTGCTGTGCTGGACACCATAGCTTACATTTAGGGAAATTAAACGTTTATGGTTTTTACACTCATCTCCTTAGCCTTCCTGTTTGCTGCACCTCACAGCAGAGCGGGCTCCATGGCTTCCACCTAAGTTTGTGTTTGGCTTGTCTTACAGGCTGGGAAACGCTCCTGCTGGAGGCTTGAGCCCAGTGAAGGAGTGGTCCCCCCTAACACTGAGGTGGTCGTGCGTGTCATCGCACACCTGAGTGACACGCTGAAATTCCAGGGGGAGGTGAAGGTGTCCATTGAGAACAGCACCACCACCATCATCTCCCTCCGGGCTGTGGGCAAGGGCACCACAATTGCCATGGACGAATCCCTCACTTCGGGGATCAACCTGAAGTCCCAATTCAGGTAGGAGACTCTAGAAACTTCCACTTCCCCTGTGCGTTCATCAAAGAACAATTTTCCCGTAGTCCTTCAGGCTAGATCTTCTTCAGTACTCAAGGTGCTAGCTCTGTTTCCCTGAGGCCACAGGAATTCCTTTAGAAACATGTCATCTGAGAGTTGCTAGATATCCTGGAAAGGCACAGAAATGGAAAAGCTGGAAGACCTGTCAGGGCTGAAGCTTTGAGCCTGGGCAGCCTTTTGGGCAGAGGTTTTATTGCAGAGTGTGCAGTCAGGGAATGCCATCAGGGTGAAGCTGAAGCTGAGTGATGCCAGGGAAAGAACAGCTCCCATGACATTTTCCATCTCTGCTTCTCTTCTAGCTTCACTCCCTGCTATTTCCATTTCAAAATGACAAACACAGGACGACGCATCCATCGGCTCTACTGGAGCACAGAAGGTTTTGGCACCTTCCGTCCCAGGACTCGTCCCCCTGCCCTGGGTGGCACCAAAAGGAAAGCTGCTTCCCAGATCCCCAGACCTGGCAGCCCCGTGTTCAAGGTCCAGCCGCTGCAGGTGGAGCTGAGGCCAGGCCAGACTGTGGAGATGGTGCTGGAAGGCTGCTCCAGCACTGCCCAGGTGAGGCCCCTGCCAAGGGCTGAGCCTTCCCTGTCAGATCCCCTCCACTGCGGCTTCTTCTGCAGCCCCTTGACATTTGCCTGGGAAAAGGAGCAAGTGACCTCAAGAAACTGTTTTAAGGCCAGTTGCTTTCCTTGCTGGCCACCATCCGTTGCTAAGGCTCTTTTGTGTTTCCCTAGCTACCATAAAGCCAACTTGCTGATCCCAAAATACAGGCTGAAGGAAGTATTGCTCCTTTGGGCAAGCAGGGGTTACTCGCATCATGTGCTGAGGCAGAAAGGAAGAGCAGGGAAAAGAAGTTGCACTTAGACTAGAAGCCCAGGCAGGAAGCAAATTAAACTACTGTCAAGTGGTTTTTCCGAGGGAAGCAGGGAGTAAAACAAAAGCCCTGTGAATGGCAGGAGTGTTCTGGGAGCAGCACTGCTTTTCCTCTGAAGACAAACATGGGCAGAGGGCTGGTCTAGCTATGAGTCCTGGAGGGGGAAAACACAGTGTGAAAACACAGCTGTAATGATCAGTGCGATGTCCATCCGGGCAGCAAAGTGTTCCCAGGAATCATTAGAACTGACCAACTGACTTTGGTCAACTTTTCTATTACTGCTTGCCCCAGTCTCTCAGCCAGCCCTGGTGTCCCAGGGGCAGCCAGGTTTTGCAGCACCCTTGGAGAGCAACTCAGAGGGAGAGATTTTAGCAGAGTCTGGGAGTGTTCTCCTACCTGGACCTTTCTTTCCAGGGGAAATGAAACTCTGCAGAGAAGCTGCCAGCTAAGTCTGGTATGCATTCCCTGGCTCCAGGACCCCTATTTAGAATAAACAGGCGGCAGCACAGAAAGAAAAGAGAGCTTTTGAGGAGAGCGGAGACTAATGACAGTCCCTAAAAATAAGGGACAGGCATAGGGCCCATGGGTGGGTGGCAAGCCAGTGTGGGCTGTTGGGCCTGCCAGCATGCACTGGGTGACAAGTGAATCTTGCATGCAGGAGGTGAAGGAGCGGCTGCTGTGTCATGCTCGGGTGGGCAGCGTGAAGGAACAGATAGTGCAAGTGGATGTCACCTGCAAGTTCATTTGCCCTGTTGTGCAAATGTCTTCCAGAGCAATCACTTTCCGTGTGGAAAAGGTAAGTGTCTGGATTGCATCCTGGCATTTAAAGGTGTAACTCTTCAATTGGCTGGAAGTAAATAGGAAGAGATGCACTTCTGGGGTTGAAAAATGCGCAATGCGTGGGAAGGGGAAGGAGGTCTATGGCCACTTGAGGTTGCTTTCCCTTGCCTCCTGTTTCTGTAGAAACCCAGTGATGTCCTGACGCTCCAGTACCAGCCTTTGTCTTTAAAAAACACCTGCTCCCTGCCCTTCAGCATTGTGCTGGACTTGGAGCAGCCCTTCCTGATCTGCAGTGCAGACCAGCAGCCCCTCCCTGCAGATTCCAAGGTGAGCCTCTGTGGGCTTGTTCCGTGGGCTTGGAGGAGGAGGGATGTGGGGGTGCACTTGTGTTGGGAGGTGCTCGAGTTGAGAAGTTTATTCTGTAGTGTCAGCAGTGGGTTGGCCTGAGCTGCAGCAGGAGAGCTGCTGAAGGAATCAAAATCTTACCTGAATTGGTAACATCCATGCTGGCTCTAATGAGGAGAGGGGAGCAGGAGAACAGATGGAGGCAAGCCATGCAGTAAAGGTGTCTCCTGGAAAGCATGCCAGCTCTCCAGCAGCCATCCCCTTGTATTGCTGCTGAGCACAGAAACGTGAGCCCGAGGGAATCTCAGACCAGAGCGTGCTGGCTGCAGACAGATCCTCACTGTAAAGAAATGAGGGTGAACTGAGAAACCCACGCTGGGGTCACACTTGGAACGTTTACTGTTTCCTGCTGTCAGACCTTGGGACGTCATCCCACAGGTGATTAATTACTGCTCATGTCCTTGCAGCCCATGACACTGGATGTAGGGGAGGAACTTCATCTCTGCATCCAGTTTAACCCAGCTTATGAGAACAGTCTGCATAGCCGGGTGGCAGAGAGGGTTCTCAGGATACGCTTCACGGAGCATCCTCATGAGGAGCAGATCACAGTTCGGGGAGAAGTCCACTTCCCGAATCTCCATCTCGAGACCAAGGCCGTGGACTTTGGCTGCATCATGAATGACACAGAGGAAATGCTCTTTATGCGCATGACCAACTGCGGCCCTCTTCCCGTTCGCTACCATTGGTCATTCCTGACCGACAGGCAGCTGAACCCCATAAGGTATGTGCATCATCCCTGCGCTGCTCTGAGCATGGACCTGCTCCAGCCTGGTTTTGGAGTGGCTGTTCTGAGCTCACCACACCAGCACCCAGCCCGGGGCTGCGTCGCGGTGAGGAGCTGCTCTTGCAGGCACCTCTCTCTCCCACTACAGCTCCACGACCACAGTTACGTTATTTTGCAGGTTCATCCCTTCACCACCTAAATTCAAACCCCGCTCATCAAAGAACGAGGGAGTGTTCCCAAGGAGATACTCCAAGATTGAAAGCGTGAAGGAGCCAACCAAAATCCAGGTAAGGATGCAGGATCCTGCCCAGCAGCCAGCAAATGCAGAGGCTACCCTGGAAGCCGAGGTGGATTTTCTTGTGCACCTACCACTTGCATTGCCTCCTCAACTTGACACCAAAGAGTCACACTCGTGCCAGCCTCCCTTTTTGCTGCCCTTCTGTCCTGTGTCCTTAAAGTGGCAGCTGGCCACGGAGTGTCTGGGGAGGGACAAATAGGAAAGTTTTGCTCGGAGAAGCTGGCTCAGGTCCTACAGACCTATGCTGAGTTTGGGATTTTTGGCTTATTTTCTTGACAATGTAAATGAGGTCTTTATCTGCATCATGATGAGAAGGCTTCCAGCTTCCCATGTGTGTCAATCCATGAAGAGTCCTGATCTCCATGTACCCCCTTCCCAACCCTGCTAGAGCGCTCACATCTCTGCCTACACCCGAAAGCTGGTATTGCAGTGACAGCTCCAGAGCTGTCTTTTATAAAGCAAGACTTGGCAAAGTCACTGTCTCTTCCTCCAAACAAGGAAAAAGGCCCTTGATCTGCCAACCTGCCTGGTGAACATTACTTTGGAGTGGGAAGTGCCCCTTGTTCTGCATCAGGGGGAACAGAGGCTGCTCACGAGGCAATAAAAAAAAAGATGTAAGGAAGCAGAAGAGTTTCTCAAAGGCCCAGTGTTGGCATTAAGGAGAAGGGTTGTACCTGCTCCCACACAAATAGCAGTTGTTTCAACACTGCACACTTTTTCTGAATCAGGAGAAACAAAGCCCTAGAGATGCAACAGATAGTGTGGCTGAATGTTTTCAGATAGAAGCACAAAATCATCTTTATTTCCTGCTCGTTGCCATGTATGCACAAGTAAACCAGGGAAATTCAAGTGGCCGTCCTGGAATCCTGGAATGGTTTGGCTTGGAAGGGACTTTCAGAGATTGTGTAGTTCCAGCCCTCCCTGCCTGAGTGCTGGGGGCACCCACTTCCCTCACCCAAGTTTGATGGAGGAAGTGCAGAGGGAAGAGCCCAGGTCTCATCTGGGGGTGGGCTTGGACCCACACTCGACTGATGGCCTGGACATTTTCACACTTGATTTGTGCCCAGCTCCCTTTTCAGCTGCTCCTGCTGTGCTGAGGTGGCGGTGCCTGCAGCACAGCGATGTTGCTCAGACCAGCCAGCTGCTCAGTGCAGCCCGTGGTGCTTGTTTTCCAGCTGCTGTCATCCACTGCTGGGCAGTCTCAGAGGCCGGTGAGGAGGAGGGGACTGAGTCAGTTCTCAGAGGGGGAGCACCCCAAACTGGGAACGCAGGAGCTAAGTGGGAATTGGTCTCACGTCCGTGTTTGCAATGCAGGAAGCGGTTCTGTAGCCCCACTGCCACTGGTGGCCCTCAGCATTGCCCACAGAGAGGCCTCACATCCCTCCAAGCCCATCACATAGCTCTGCTGAAGCAAGTGGTCACTGGAGAGGCCACGTGGGACGTTTTGTAGGGCTGCCCCAGGATGCTCCCTATGCAGCACCTGTGGAGGGCATTGCTCCCATTTACCTCATCAGGTGGTTGACAGGACATTTTTGTAGGAACTTTGGCTGTAGCAGCTTGAGAGAACGGCACGTAAATCAGAGAGAGGGAGAAAAGCCTCAGAAGTCAGATGAGCCTTTCCCCAGCTCCAAGGGCTCCCACCTCCAAGTCTCCTGTTTTTCTGAAGGCAGTGACAAGAGACAAGTTTGTCTCTGTTTCCAGAGACAAGTTCTGCAGCAGAGAGAGCTTCTTGCTGCCAGGAGACATTCCAGTTGACTTCAGTGTAGTGTATCCTCATGGATAAGTGATTTTGGGAGAAGATTTTCCCCATGGTCCCTCCACTGGTCAGTGGCATGGACACAGGATGAGATTAGGATGATTCTGGCTGTGTCTGGGGAATAGGCCCCTCCAGCTATGACTCCACTTTATTCCAAGACACAGCTGCTCTTCTGCATCCATTTCCACTCTCAGCATCTCGATCTCTCCTCCCCTCTCTCCAGGTTTTTAGTGTCCGGCCGTCGTGGTGTGTGCTGGAGCCAGGAGAGCGCGAGCTGGTCATCTTCACCTTCTTTGGCCACGCCAACATCATGGCCCGTGTCAAGGCGCTGTGCCACGTGGAGGGAGGCCCCACCTACGAGGTGCTGGTGACCGGGCAGGCTTCATACCCCAGCTACCAACTGGACGTGGAGGAGATCGACTGGGGGCTGCAGGTACCACAGGCTCCTCCTGGCACAGCTCCTTCTCTTGGCACCACGGCCACCTCGATGCCAGGCTCTCTCCTCTTCTCAGCTCCTTTGCTGGCTCTGGGGCTTAGAATACAACCTTGGAGAGATATGTCCACCATCCAAGCTGGTTTGGAATGGCCATCTGCACCCCTCCCCTCCCTTACCCCTGGCCGAGGGACATGACACCATCCTCTTCGAGGCACCTAACATTGCCTCCTGGGGAACACAAGGGTCCCAGTGAAGATGTCCGGAGGGACATGTCCCTGAGACATCCCTCCACTGACCTGCTCCTAAAGCTTGAGCTCCAAGGAGATGCTCTTGTCTAATGCTCTTGCTTGATCCACCAAATAAACCAGGGAGGAAGCTGGGCTTTCAGTCACTTCAGTAGCTGAAGACAATGTCCCAGAATAATCCCCACTTGACTTCTTTTCAGTTCAAAGTCCACAGATGCTTCCAGTTGCTGGCACTGCCTGTGTTGTCCCGTGTGTCTCTTTTGTCACCTGTAGGTTTCCTGCCAATATTTGCATGCAGGTGCCTTTTCTTCTGGAATGCCTCCCTTGGAAATGCACTAACTTTTAGATATAATTCAATGGGGACAAGGATGTCGAAGCAAAAGAAAACTGTTCACGAGTAACAATTCAGCTGAGCCGGGCGCGTCTCCCTCCCCGAGAGCTGAGCAAACACACCCTCCAGCAAAATGGCAATCTTTCTATCCCCTTTCTACTCGGCCAGGGCGCTCCCTGTTCCCTTTCCCTTTGGATGGGTACTCGGGAACTTCCAGCCTCTCCAATGCCAACTCTTCTGTCCCCTCCCCTCTCCTCCTGCTTCTTTTTGGTCAGGTCTTCAACGCCGTCCCTCTGCCAGCTCAGAGCAACACCCAACAAACCAACCTGAAGAAATCCAAACAAGCCAAACAACAACACGTAGAACCAACAGCTTTCATTCTTGAACTTCATCACCTTTGGGTTCATCTCACACACCTCAGTGCCACCTCCTCTGTTTCTCCTGGCTGTTGGTGACCCCTCAGAGTGCAGAGGACCTGTTCCCCTGGTTCAGTTATTACTGGCCCTTCCACGGTTTTACCCCTTCTCTGTACTTGTGGGGTTGCATTGTGGCCGTGTGCTTTCAACGCCATGGAAGAGGAAGGAGATTGCCAGCATCAGGCCTGTATCTATAACTTCCCACTTCTCTGTCCTCTCTGCAGGTGTTTAACAAAGTCCTCAAAGCAGAGGTCACCCTGCAGAACACCGGGGTACTTGAATTCACCTACGTGGTGCCAAATTCCAGCACCGACACTGCAGCAAACCCTCTGCCTGGTGTGCCCGTGGTCGTGCCCCGCACAGTGAGTAGCACAAGTCATCAGCTCTGGCCCTGTGTCAGGTGGCCCAGGAGAGAGTTCAAGGGAAAAAAGAGGGGAAAAAAGTGGGGGGGAAACCCCAAACCCAGCCCTGAGAGACAGGGCTGTAAGCAGTTGCTGCTGGGGCAGAGAGGTCAAGCAAGTGCTCACCTAATAGACTCCCCCATGGCCTTGGCTGGCAAGGTACCACTTGCCAGAGCACAAGTGCTCAGCTCTGTGGCTGTGCTGCTACTGGAGGTGGGTGCTGCTGGCTCTTCTGAGGGTCACTTTCTTCCTCGTCCCTGCCTCCCTGCTGCCAGCACTAAGAAGCATTTCCATATTCCTTGCCTGGGCTTGAAGCTCCTTTGCCAGAAATGGCACAGCCTCTGTGCTGGTCCCTCCCTCGTGCAGCTTGGCTTCTCTGCGGGAGCTTTGTGGGGCAGGGAGGGGAGCAGGGAGGGGCAGGGCTGAAAGAGCAGGGAGAAGAGGCTGCAGCATGCCACCACGCTAGCTTCTCAGTCCTGCTGGATGTCTTGGAGCTTTAGCAGTATTCCTGCCTCTGGCCCTCTCTGGAATGGGAATGGGAAGGGGTGCTGGTGCCGGATTCCTTCAGCCCGACTGGCTCCCGACAGCGACGGCGAGAGCGGCTGCCCCCAGCAAGCCGCTCAATCCGGGCTGCGGCTGTAGGGCACAGCTGCTCTGCGGCACGGGCGCGCTGCTCCAGGGCAGGGACAAGGAACAGGGAGAGGTCTTCTGTATGTTTTCCAAAGGTGTTTATTCCCAGGAGGGTCAGGGACACAAAGACACGGAACAAAGCCATCCATCCACTTCTGTATTGGGAGGTCGTAGGGGCAGGTGCACTCTTGAATCAACTGGGAGGAACTGGGGGTGGAACACAAGGTGGGGCATCCAATGTTTAAACCGATAGGGGATTACAGGGGAGGAGAACAACTTCAACCAATGGGGCCTCAGAGGATACAGAATTGATAGGGAATTTCTAGAGAAAGGGGCAGGCGTGGGAAGGCATTGGCATTCAATGGGAGGAGGAACAGGGAACAAAAGGGCAGGTCTTTGGGGAGATGCACAGCTAGGGCAAAACTAACAATACAGGGGGAAAGGAACAATCCATTGAGAATAAACTCTGCCATAACAATACAAAATGGGTGGGGGGGGTTATAGAACTGACTCCTCGGACCGAATTACAACCAAAACCACGCAGCACAACAAAGGGGAAGCCAAAGGGCTTTCCCATGACTCCATGTGTGTCCCGTACAAGGGGTGACGCGCTGGTGCCCTCCTCCTGCGGGCACCTGCGGACACAGCTCTGCGTGGGCCGTGCTCTCAGCTGCTGGAGCAGCATCCTGGCGCTGGCAGCTTGGCCGGGCTCCCTTTGGCTGCAGCCGTGCTGTGTGCTGGAGTAACTCAGGAGAGCCAGGGGCAGGGCTTGTCCTGCTCAGCCGCTTCTCCCTGCACTGGCAAGAGGAATGGGGAGCTGAGGGTCCGGCCCGGTGTGCAGGGGTGAGCCAAGGAAAGCTGCAGCTGTGCCCTGTCACCCAGAGCCGTGTTTCCATTCAACCTCGCTGCTGTGAGCCCAGCCTGGGGCTTGGACAGCATTTCTGAAAGCCCAAAGAGGAGGATGGCCCTTCCTGCCATCACTCTCATCCCCAGAACTCATCCTAGTCTCCGCTCCTGCATTTCCAGAGATGGATGTGTGCAAGAAACCATGAGTCAGGACGGTGTAACCGCAGAGGCAGAAGGTGTTTTTGTTGGGATCATTAATAAGGGGTCAGGCCCTTGGACACCAGCCTGGAATTGCTGATGTGCTGTGACAGGAGCTCCTGGCCCTCCTGAGAGTGCAGGCACTTCACTCCTTTTCCACAGAGCCTGGCAAAAGAGCATTTAGTTTTTGGGCACGGCCCTTGCTGGCAGAGGGCGTATGCCACGAGCAGCAGAGCTGTGCTCACATCAGGCTGGGCTGGGGCTGCAGCCTTGCGAGAGCTCAGGAGGACTCACTGCACCCCAGGGTTGGAGGCACAAGCTTTTGGGCACAAGGGAGCTAGAAAGTGAGGTGCTCTGATGGTTTCTTCTAGATGAGAACCTGTCTTCTCAGCCTGTCTGTCCCCTGAGCCATCCCACATCAAACCTTTGATGCAGTCCCTCCCTCTTCTCCTGTCCCTGCAGGGTTCCATTGCACCTGGCAAGAAGCAAGTGCTGGAAGTCTATTATCTGCCAGGAAAGCTAGGAGTCTTCTGCAAGACTGTCCAGGTGCAAGTGGCTTCTCTGGACCCAGCAGAAATCTTCCTGAAAGGAGAGGGGACCTCCCCTGGGGTTACCAAGGACCTACCCAGCATGTTGAAAGGTGAGCACTGTCTGTCGTCTCCCAGGAAGATCTCCCAGGAAGTTTTTCCCCCCTACCATTGCCCATCAAGCAGCTCACAGCCATCTCCACGAGTCTGGAAGTTGCAGGGCTGCCAGACCAACACTTTGGCCTCTCTGGTTGCTTCCTGACTTTTGAGCAGTTGAGTCCATTTAGGCTTTTGCCCAGGAGCCATCCCGCAGATCTTGCCAGCACATTGTTGTAGGGCTGGAAAGATGATGGCCAGGCAGAAAAGCTTGGGAAAGCTGTAAGAGGGGCTGGCAGGGCTTTTGGCAGGCTTGGATGTGTGTGACATTGCAGGGGATGACATGATCCCCTGGGAGGAGGAAGCTAAGTGAGAATGAACATGAGGATTCTGAGAGGAGCAGCAGCATCCATTGTTTCTGGGAGAGGCCAGTGTTGGGGAAGTGGGACTTCTCAGCTTAAATGGGATTGGCAGTGTGCCATGTCTTCTATTCATGGAGAATTTTTTTCCTTCAGAAGAGGAGGAGGTAGTGCAAGAGGAAGAAGAAAACCCGGAGGAGGAAGAAAGGGAGAGGGATGAATCTGTGGTCCTGGAGTCACGGATGGAGTCACGGATGGAGTCACTGATGGAGTCACTGATGGAGTCACTGATGGAGTCACTGATGGAGTCACTGATTGTCACAGCTGAACAACAGGCTAGTGTCCAACATCTCCCCAGGGCCTCTTCAGCTGAGGGGCTCCCCCAGCAGCATACTGGGTCTGGTGGAAGAGGTGGGAGGCTTATTCCCACTTGGGAAATTGGAGGAGTAGCAGCTGTGCTCCCTCCCAAAGTTGCCTTTGCTTGTGGCCAGCCCACCCTCCATCCTTTGAGCTCTCAGATAGACACTGCCATAATCAGATGATAAGATTTCTGGGCCACTTGCAGAATTTGGAGAGCTTGTGGTGGTTTCTCTTTTGTGACTGAGAGAGATATTTGTATTTAAGTGTTTATACCTATAAAGTGAGCAGAATATTCAGAGTCAGTGAAGGGCCAAGCACCAGCAAACTCATCTTCACTTGCCGTGTAAATGGCAAGAAGGGCAACTGAACTGATGAACTTTGTGATCTCCAAATGGCCTTATTCATGACAAGCCCTCGTTTACTTTTTTGATTGGTGCATGATTCCACAAAGCATTTCTCTCCTGTTCTGGAATACAGAGGTTAAGCAGGAAAAAATATTGTTTAAAAAAAAAAAAAAAAAAATCCCATTTCTATACCCGTATGATGGGAATGACATGGTTTCTTCTGCAGTGATGCTGCCAACCTTGCGATTTCAGCTGAGGATAAAGAAACTGAAGCATCCATATATTCTTCAGAAGACAAACCCTGAGAAGTTCAAGGGAAACTGGGAAGCTCTTTGAAGAACCTACTGAGCCATAAGAACCTCGAGGATCGGCCTTGGCACACCTTGTTTACCAATAAAGCAGGGAGAATAATGTCCTGTGTGAAGAAATCTGTGAATGCCGAGCTCTCTGCCCAGGCATGGTGCAAATTTCATGAGATCCTGTGCAGTTTTCCACTTCTCCCAGATGAAGCTTTTCAGGACAGAGAACTGGATTCTGTCCACCTCTGTGAAGCACCTGGAGCATTTATAGCTTGCCTTAAGCACTACTTGAAGTCCCACCATGTCCCTTGCCACTGGAATTGGATGGCTAAGACTCTAAACCCATATCATGAAGCCAGTGACACCCTTAGGATGATCATGGATGACGCTCTGTAGCGAACACGTTGCCCTGGTGGTACTGTGGCCCAGATAACGCTGGGGATTGTGGCAGACTCGCAGGGAGAAGACTCTTGGTCAGGTGTGAGATGGATGACACTGATGATGTGGATCATTGTGACTAAAGTTATTGCTAATAGAGTATCTAAATAGTGTCAATGCAGTATAAAATAGAAGCAGGTCTAAAGGGCTATAATATGAGCAGGTTTGTCTGGAAACCCAGAGGTTTCCAGTCTTTGGCACTGCAGAACTCACAGCGACAAAGCAACAAAGCACCTCTGGAGCTGCTTCAGGATTTTATCTCTGGACATGACTGGATCTTAGTTGGATCTGCACTCAGAGGCACCAGGAAGCTGCCGGGGCATGCAAGGAGCTCAAGTGGCCCAGGGGGAGGGTGGCACGAGCCTTCCAGCACTTGGCTCCTTGCCAGGTGCAAGGGAACCCTGTGAGGCGAGGCTTGGTGCTGCAGCTCTTCCTCTACCTTTGGGACGCTTTCCCATCCAAAATGGGATTTCAAACTCCTGAAGAGCAGCCTCTGTGAGGTGCACTCCCAAAGGCAAAGGTGTTCTACAGTGAAAATCACTGCTCTAACTTGTGCCACTTTGCTTCTGAGTTTAACAAGAGGAGCATCCCCACGAGCACCCGTTTTTGCAGCTCTCTGGCTCCCGACTAACTGCACATGTGCCAGCTGTGCCAGAGAATGAGGATTTCTAGCTGTGATCACAAACTTGCCAGATTGTGCTATCATGGTAATTGATTTAGTGACTCAAATTTATACTGCTGTATCTTGTCTTGAGGTTACAGTGGGTGTGACATGGAGCCTTCAGTCCTTAAATGCTCAGAGGCTCTTCCTGTGTATTGTCAGTCTCTTGTGATTCCTCAGTGGCTTGTTTTGTAGGCTCTGAACCCCTCTGCGTTGTTCCGTATTTGGTGGGTTGAAATGCCAGCTCTTCTGCGTGAGCCAGGAGAGTGCTTCCAGCCTGAAGCTGAACTCACTAATTGAGCTGTGGTGACCTGCTATGAACAGGTAAGACTTTCCCCTCGCCCCCCCTCCTCCCCTTAAAACTCCATTATTTACGTGACACTCTCCAAGTTGACTAAACAGAGTTTGACTTTTTCTGTGCATAAAGTTTAATGGTTTGTGTAGAGTCATGAGGTATCAATGACAACTTCTATGCTGCAGCAGTTTAGATGAAGTAGTTGTCATGACAACTCAATTAACTAAACAAACATACTTGTAAGCAGCTGCAGCTCATGTGCTCTGCATCACCTTTACTTGCACACAGATCAGACCATACGTGCCAATGACTCTGCCCCTCAGCTCTCTGCCTCTCCTCCCCTCCCAGCCAGGAAAGATGAGGTACAGGGCAGTACTGCTCACTCTCAGCTGGGATCTGGCATGTGTGTAGCTGATTCTGGCAGTGCAGAAATGCAGATCAAGCCATTGTCACCTTCCTCTTCCTCCCACTCTTCCCCATTCTCCACTTGAGGTCACCTTTCAGGAATTGTGTGCTAGCTCTGCTCTAATTAAAGGAGAGTTGGTAGATAAAGACACATAGATCTGCTTGCCCATAAAATGTGTTTTTATACAAAGAACTAGGGCAATCAAATAAGACAGCCAGCCTGAGGCTGTCTTGAGATCGGCAGGTTTTGGTGATGCACGTAGCTTCACTCGGCCCAGAGCTGTGGAGCAGCTGGCAGCTCTAAGTCAGTGCTTAGGTCACAGCCGAGTTCTAATTGCCTTCACTTCAAAAGGAATGTCATGTTTCTTCCTAAAGGAATAACTTCCAATACCTCCCTCAAAACACAAAGCACCAAGGAAGAGAAGAGACAAAAAAGCAGGGTTCCTTGTTAGAAAGTTGTTGAGGTTACTGACCTAGAACAGAGGCTGGACAGAGTTACAGAATAAAGTAGGGATTTGCTAAAAGGCCTCACTGGATCCACCTTGGGCAGCACAAGAGCCCGGCCAGGGCTACAGCCAAGGTGAGCCAAAAGGGTCACAGAATGGACGGCCGCTCACAAGGTCTCTCGCTTTGATCAGGTCTGGCCCATCTGCATATTGGAGTTAATTGTCCAATTCCAGCTTTAGCCCATGAAGTCCCACCCTTCTTGTTTTTCTCTCTTCAGTCCACGTTGTTTATGCTCTTGGCCTGAGATCTGGATCGGTTGTCCTTGGTCCCCAGCTAGAGAAGGAATTGTTTTGTCTGCCTACTTTGTGGAGAGAGCTCACCATCCCCTAATATGAAGCCCAGACCCACACACTAGAGCAGTTCAGATTCTGAAGAATGTAGAAGTAGACCTGAGGCATCACTGCACTGCAATGGATGCAACCAGTAATGAATATTCAGTCCAAGGGACCAAATGAAAACTGGTCTGAAATAAGCCTTGAAATTCCCCTAATGTGGGTAAGCTCTTAGCACCACCCATTGGGCTTTGCAGAAGTGGTTTTGTGTCACAGTACTTGATATTGTAGCTATAGAAAACATGTGGCTACTGCTGTGCATCAAAAAGGGAAAGAAAATCTGAAAGCAGGAGTAAAAGTATAGAACAAGTCAAAGGGTTGTGATAAAAGGGATACTGTTACATTGCATTAATCTTCAAGCAATGAACACTGAGGGAATAAAAGAGGAGAAATAAATTACTAAATACTTGTAACGTTAACAGTCAAGGACTTGAAGACTTTTCTTGATGAATAACTTACATGAGTAGGATCATCCATGACTTTGGAACTATATTAACTTTTGGAAATATGCAAAACATGGATTGTTTAGTGTTTGAGCAACCACACAGCTGCTGCACAGAAAGTGCCCAGGAGCTTCCTGACAGCTAAAAAATGGCCGTTTTTTTTTGTAGACCTAGAACTGTAACTGCTTTGTTTTTGTTGCTGACTTGTAGCTCACTAGTACCTGGAGACCATAAAAAAGAAGATTCAAGACTATTTTAGAAACAGCACACAACCCCCATGCCACAGGGTATTCAGTGGCAGAGAGTTCCAGGTAAATTCAGTGCAAATCCCAAGCCTGTATTCACACGGGGCTCTGGAGCTGATGGGCCACAGACATGACCTAAATGGAAAAGTAGGATCTATAGGTCAGTCCACACATCAACGTTGTCCTTCTCAGAGAGAAGGTGCAGTTGTGGTTGAACTGTGACCAAATTTTAGTCATAAAGCTTGTTGAGAATGATGCCATTGGATCCAGAATAGAAAATCATTGGGAACTAGATGCTGAAAATGCTACTTTTTAGAATACAAACAAGGAAAAATGCTAGCTTTGTTATCCAGCAAATATTGCATTCCAGGACTGATAGAATCTACTTTTATATTGATGCTGCAAACCTCACAGGCCACTTCACAAGAGGCCCAAGCAGAACTCTTGCACTGCTCATCAGTTTTGCACCAGCAGATGGGAAAGCAGGAATTCCAAACAAGATTCCTCAGTGGCAAGACCTGTGTTGAAGTCAAGCAAGAAGAAAAGGACAGTGTTGCAGAAAGGAGGAATTGTTCTATTTCTGCATCCAGAATTTTCACCTGGATGTGCCTAAAATCCTTTGCTGTAAATGTTTGCAGCATTGGAGTACCACAAATGCTGCAGGCTTGCCAGTTGGTAAAAAGGAAGAACAGGACTGAGGACATGCTAATTGTAGTACTAGTGAAGAAATCAAGCAGTGAAAAAATTGGCTTTGACTTTGTGATGAATAGTGAAGTCTAAAACACTGGCAGGATTACAAAAATAGTACAGGAAATTTGGTATATTATTACAAAACATAAGGCTTTCTCTGTACAGCTAACTGATTGTATGTGACTTTTCTTTTATGAACAGAGCGTAAAAGCTATTAGGAAAAAAAAAAAAAAAAAAAAAAAAAAAAAAAAAAAAAGAAGCATTTTAAAAACAGCCAGAAAGGAAAAAAAGGATATAACCTTGTTTTTGCAAATAGTCCTCCTAGAAACATCTTTAAACATCAGTAATGCATGGACATGGAAATAACTTTTTTTAAATTGTCCTATTCTGCAAAAAAAAAAAAAACCCTCATATCTCTGCTAATAAATTTCACAAGAAACTTAAACATTATTTTATTCCTTATTTAGCCCTGAAAATAGGACATAAGCAGAATAGTCACTTTGCTGGTCCTCCTCACAAAAAATCATTTAATCCAATTTTTTTTTCTTAATCTTAAATGAAAGGAAGAGAATCAGTTCTTAACTTACACAAAGTCTGAACAAATACTGTAATCAAGAAATTTGGTCTTGTTTTTCTCTCAGAAATCTTTGACTAGAGCATAGATTTAAACTTTAAAGCATCTTGATGACATACTTCACATAAGTATTTGGTGTGTGGCTTGTTAGTCTTGTTTTGGCTTTAGAATTTTGAGATGTATTGCTTAGATGTGATCATCCATTTCCTCTGGCCCATAGGAAAGCACAGTGGCTGAAGCAGTGAAAATTAAGATCCATGTAGTAAGAGCAAGAAGCAGATCCCAAATTCATAACAAATTAAGACTTGATTTGTATTGTTTGCTGCTATTTTGTTTAGGGTTTTGGTTGGTTGGTTGGTTTTTTCTTTTTATAATGTCTAGTCTTTCAGCTTGTGCTGCTGACACTCCTGGAACTGTTTGCTCCTTGTCAGCATCACAAAGGCACAGGTCCCTCTGGCTGCCAGGGCAGGATGTCAGCCCTGCAGGATGGTCAGCCCGGGATGCTCTGGGCTCCCTGAGCCCCAGAGCATCTCTGGCACATCTTGAGAAAGCCCTGGCTGAAATGCCAAGGGGGAAGCTCAGGATCTGAGAAAGTCTGAAGAAGGCTGCAGTGGAGCAGCACTCCCCTGCACTGTACTTTGTGTCACGTGGGGGAAGAGAGAGCTCATCAGAAAGAGAAGAGGCTTTGTCAGACATTTCAGGTGGGTACAGAATCCTCCCTGCCCCTGAGCCTGAGTGAAGAAGAGCAAGGTCTAAAACCTTACCTGAGACCTATGGGCTCCTGAAAAGGAAGCAGGAGTGCCCTTCCTTGGTTCTGTGCTCCTGGGCTGACTCTGGGTCCCTCTCCATCCTCAGCTCATGAGCAGAAACAGATCAATCATCTCTTTATGGATCCCCCCCAACTCCTGAGGGTCCCTGTGCCACAGAGCCACTTGGGAACTCCATTCCCAGGCACCTTGAATGTTCTCCTTGAGGATGGAGGGTGATCCAGGCAAGCTGTGGGTATAGATGAGATCATCAGTGAGCCTCAGCCCCCTAAACCACATTGCTGAGCACAGTCCAGGCAAAGGAGGAGCTCCCAAAACCCACTGGTGGTCAATACAGCCAGGACTCTGCCAGCATGGAGAGCTCATCCCTAGGGACTGGACTCCTGTGTCTGGAGCACAAAGGAATGATGTGCTACAGTTATGGATTCTTTGCTTCTTTTCTGCCAGGCTCGGGGTTAAATGCATGAGATGGCATTTCTGGTTGGGACTCAGATGTTTCTTAGTTCTTATCTCTATTACAGTCTCACAAGCTGTGAGTTCTGCAGCACTTCACTCTAACAAACTAAAAATGGAGCCCCAGCTCTCTCCCCACAAGGCCTTTTAAGGATAAACTGTCCAATTAAGAAATGACACCTACATTATTTTTACTTTTAACACAATAACCAATCACCCATGCCCACAATGGGGACTTTTCTACCCAATTACACAAAACCACCCAAACCCATGGAGAAGAAGGTGAAAAAGAAGAAGGTAAAGAAGAAGGACCAGCCTGCACCCTAAAACCTCCATCTTGCTTTATATCTATTACTATATTCTAAACTCTAAGTTTTCCACCAGGTGATATTACACACTTCTATTCAAACTCCTCACCCACAATCCCAGTTCTGTCATTCAATTTTGGAATGACAGCCTCAGGTCAAGTGCAGTGTTCTCCTGGGGGTCAGTGCCTGGTCAGCACAGAAAGCCTCAAATTCTCAGTAACCGGGGTTCCAACACTACAGGATTAGGAGATTCCTGTTGAAGAGCACTGGGAAAAACTGTGTGTGCTGCCAATGGCTGTGGCACACATGCAATGTCTCACGTTCAGAACACAATGATTATGCCACTACTGATGATCCATAAACTCCCAGGCCATCTCAACAGCAGTGCCTGTGATGGGCAGGTCAGTGCCAGACTGCTTTTGCCACAGATTTGTGGGATTTGTGATTTATGGGAAGCCCATTGACTGCTGGATGAGGATGGAGCCTGGAAACAAAAATCCAACATCTCCCAGTGCTGTGAGCAGAGACTCTGAACTGAAACAACTCCGTGGTGCAGATCAGTGTCTGGGTATTTTACTTTGTGTGGTTGGAAATGAAATAAGGGCTCCATAGTTAAATGTACTCATTCTGTCAAGACCACTCCAGCTTCAATTTTTCCTTCATGACTATAATAAGATCCAATTTCCACTATGAAGTCTGGAAAATTATATCAACTATCAGGGTAGAATTAGACCTGATAGAAGCTTGGTGATCTGAAAAAGTACAAGATCTATCCATTTTTCATTGTAAGAAGATCTTAGCTTTCCACTGGGCTTATTAATTTTAGCACTTTTTGTATAGTATTCTACCCTTTTTTAAAATAAATAATGCTAAAAACAAGACCTTTATTCCAAATGTTCATTTCTATTGCATTTTTTAGCTTCCTGATGAATTTAATTTTTTTTAAATAAAATGAACAGGAATATAAAGGATGGATAAATCCACAGTACCCCATTCAGAGGCAAAGAAAAGAGTAAATACATTCATTGCTTTCCTCAGAAGAAATGTATTGTGTGGCTGCTGTGGAACACAATATTGAGATGAAAATGAAGCTGCAATGGAAATGGAATGAGAAATAGGAATTTGCTTCTGGGTGAGCTCAACAAACCTATCAGCTACATAGTTAAAATCAGCAGCCCCATCTCCCCAGTGCCTGATGACTAAATAAACCACAGATAAAAGGACAGGGTAGTAAGACAGAAGGGAAGGAGGGAAATGAAGCTGCCAAATGAAAGAGAAGTGTTTCTGCAGAGGTCAGTAAGGGATAAGATTAGTTTGGAGTAAGCCAATCCTAAGTGCAATTTGCAATATTTTCAAACACTTCAGAATAAGCATTCCTTGCTATTTTTAATATGGGCTTTGAGCCATGACTATCTAAATGGAGAGAGGAGGCATTAAAAGTTCATAGGGCTTGATATTGCCTGTAAAGAGGAAGCCCCTACAGAATTTTCTTTTATTAGTGACCTTTTTTAGCCTTGTAGCCAGTACTGATTAAAGTATTGTGGCGTATCTGTCAGCAGCAGGAATGCATGAGGATTATTAGCAACTGCATTTAAAAGTCTAAGAGCCAAGAGGTAGAGCCACAAGCCTGGAATACTAATTCCCATTTTATTCAGTGTAAACAGTCAAAGGATGGATAATAGCGCACTTGTCTCCTTTTCTTGGCATGTTTATTTGTCCTTTTGCTCTTCTCTCTCACCGTGTAACTAAGACAGCAGAAAATAATACAAAATATGAGGCACTTACAAGCCTGGGTCAAATGGATTTCAGTGCAGAATATCCAAATTTGGCGGGTAAAGATAACTCCTACCCCTATAGACTAATGACTTCATTGGAATATATCAACTCAAGCTGCTTACAGGCCGATATGGACTAAATACTGATGGGAAAAGTGCATTCAGCAGAGGATGCCTTTTAGAGTTCTGTCTGTAGACATATTCCAGGTCTTCACTGAAGGATTTTGTTTGTCATGTGAGGAATCTTTTGTAGACATAACTTCCTTCCCAGCTGACTCAAATTTCTTCACTGAGAATATTAACAATTCAAAGGGAGCTGTATAAGCAACAGAGTCACACTGCATTCTTTTATCGTGGGACTTAATAAATTACTTATTAGCTTTAAAAATTGAACCCAAATCATTTTTATGATGCCCAAAGCATTTTTTTTTTCCCATGACTCTGCTGTAATTACAGCAAAAGCCTGTTTTGGTCAATATTCAAATGAATGGATTTTCTTTAGTATAAATCCAAGGAAAACATTAATGACATTAACAATCTGGTTTGAATTAAACTCCACTTGGAAATGCATAAATGTTTATGAACAATATCCTTTAACATTTATGATGCTCCACTCACTGCTGCATTTCCAAAAGTTCTGAGACATGGTAGGCAAAATCAGCCAGAGCTCTGCTGCTGAGTTAGGAAAACAATCTGAGCACAGTTCAAGCGGTAGAATCACCTTGTCAATGTAGATCAGTGAAAGGTCTTGGCAAGGTTTATCTTTCCTCCCTGTGACAGAAAAGTTCTTCTGCCTGCCACAGAGCTAAAACCAGAGGATCACAAACCAGAGCTGAGAATTACTTAAAAGAACAAAGAGATGGTTTCTATCCAAGACAAGCCTCAACTGTGAATGGTGACTTGAGATCACCAATGATGCTTTTGCATTTTTTTTTGCTAGAAAACCTTCTATGAGGCTAAGCATGACAGTGTGGCAAAAGGATCTCAAAGTTTCAAGTAAGTAATCTTTAATGTCCTCTTTTAAAACAACACGGTTAAAAAATAATCATAGGTATAACTGTAACATTTTTGTGGACTCTAAATAAATATCATGTACTCATAATTATTTAAACCAATTAATATGATGATTTAGCAAGGTATAGATTAAAATGTTAATAAGCACAATAGAAAATGTCTCTGAAGATAATTAAAAAGCTCAGCCTTGTCTTCCAAAGCGCTTGTGTAAGCAACTGACTGCTCTATTTCTGAAATCATTGTGTCATTTAAAGCTGACAGTCCTGCCCAATTTAAAATTTGTACGAATGAATGTATTTGCCTCTAAATATTTGGTAATAAGCCGTGGTAATGATGCTTTGCTTCTTGATCACTTCATGAGCTTGGCATGTCTGTCTGTAATACTTGCAATTCCCATGTAAAGTTGTATTTCCTTGTACTCCTGTGGTTAAATGTTGTTTGTTCTCTGTACTCCAAGAGCCCCTGAAGCCTCCGGCTCAGAAGAAATGCTCGTGCACCCGCTGGGAGGTGTGATCAGTGCCTGGCATCCACCATCCCAGACAGAGCAGGCAACCCAACAACCCTCCTGGCACTTCCTGCAGATACTGAATCTCACTTCCTACACCTGTCATTAGAATTAATAGAATGAATCACCATTGTTTCTCTACTGAAGCAAAAAGGAGTTGAATCCAATTTCCCCAGAGCTTTCCAGCCCTGTGCAGCACGTGCATTATGCTATCTTAATATGGATTACTGTGATTTTTCTGCTCTTGCTAGAAAGAGCCATCTGTATTCCAGTTTTTCATCTGCTCCTATTCTTTCTGCTGTACTGTTCAGAGACATCCTTGTCAGTGCCTCAGGAAGCTTCCTGTAAAGCACAGAATTAGTTACTCTGACATTTTCAATACAGGAGGTCCTGAATGTCTAAGTAAATTTTATCCCACTCTCTGACTGGTAATATAACACTTGTAGTGATATTTTCTGATCACAAAGACTTTGTTTCATGCCTTTGCTAATTTTTCTGCTCTGCTTTGTGGTTCTTTCATCACCTATTTCCTTTATTATTCTATTTTTTTTTTTTTTTTTCTTTTGGACCAATTTCATTATGGTCTTGCCACTTGGTCTGGCCTCATAAACTGACATAATAAATTTAAATTTATA